>NW_028288756.1:2131783-2284053 GCF_059628265.1 Tinamus guttatus | reverse complement strand
AGCTTGTTGCTGTCAGAGGTGGGTGAAAACCTTCTCTGTTCTCTTGTCAGCTTCCACCCCTGCAAAAGCTTTAAAATCCCCTTGAAGAAACTCCTTGTTTATAGTTTTGACATAGCAGGAAGGGGGTGAGAAAGTAGAGAGGTGGATCAGTTGTGCAAATGTTTAGTTCATCTCCTCTTGCTTTGATGTCAGTTTCTGGAATGGCCATTGCCTCCTCCCGTGCTGTTCTCAAAAGCTGTAATGGTTGGGTCACTTTGATAACTGCACTGAAAAACATACAAATCTGTTTTCTTCTGTGTTACTCCAAGAATGGTGATGCTGCTCCTGCAATTCTGCCTTTTGTAAAGATCATTTATGTACTATTATTTCAGCAGCTTTGTCCAAAGGCCACATTTGTTCTCGTTTCAATACGAGGTCTTAACCAACACTTCTCACAATTTCTATGATTATAATGAGTAACCTGACACTAAAACTTTGGATTCATCACCAGTTGAACTCTATTTGCGACCTAGCCATTTTTTCTGATTATTTTGATATAATAAAAAAAAAATTACAGATAAGCTTTGGCCTAGAGTTGTGCTGGCATAGAGATATTGTCAAGATATGTGTTTAATGATCCTGTTTCTTATGAAAACCCCAAATAGATCATGTAATAATTTGACAAGCAACTTGTTAAAGAAACTAGTACACTAACACTTTTTACTTTTCTCAATTATATTTTTATTAGACTTCTTAAGCTGTTACTATACTTTCTGCAGCTTGTTACTGTAGAAGATTTCCTGATGGGAGGGTAGAATTTAATCAGTGATAAAAAAATCTAATGTAGTGCATAACAAATTGTTTTGTGGTCTTTTTCATATTACAAGTAAATAGATTTTATAAGAAACTTTTTTTTTTTGCCTTATACAGAACAGCCTTATTGTAAATGTTTAATTCAGTCATGAAAGCTTGAATGTCAGTGCAATAACTATGTAAACTTTCTTGAGCCAGAAGCTGGAAACAGTAATTATTGGTCTATGTGCTTACAACTGACTTCTTCAAAATGGTCCAATTCATTATGCTGATTTCACAATAAATCCCCATTAGCAGAGATGTTACTGAGGGACTTATCATTCAAAATGGCATTGGGCATTATGTCTTGATTAAGATGAGAAGTAGAGAAAGCTGACCCAGCAATGAAGCTCTGCAAACCTCTGTTTAAAGGCCCTGGCCCTTCTGGACTGAATAAGTCCCTCTGTAAAAACTCATTGTAACATGATTCTGCAAGATGTTAAATAGTTCAATTCCCCTTGATTTCTACAAGCTTCCAATTTTATAATAGTAAGGCCTCCCTGTAAAAGGGAGGTAGTGGATGGTATACTGCTATACTGCTGTGTCCTGGCCCACAGGATACATTTTGCATTCTGTTAGAAATCAGTGCCACTTTTCTGACTAATGTATGTGGCACCTTTTGCTCCATCTCTTGCAAAGGGAGATTTCTGGAACCGGAGGACAACCATAGTATTGATACTTGCCCTGTCAGTAATGGCATGTGAATCAGTAGAATAGCAAAAATGCCTCTGTTTTAAATGCAAATAAATAAAGTAATAAAATGAAGTTTTTTCCCACCTAAATCAAAATGTCTGAATAGCAATATCTGATATTTTCCAAGATCTCTCATTTCCTGGCTCCTAGTTTCTTCTGTAAGAATAGTCTAGACCTTTTTGATATTGCTTACTTCTGCATGCTCAGGAGAAAACAATTCTACCAATGGAAAATTCTCTATGAAAATAACATCTAGTAAATAAAAGCTTGCAAGTCAAAATATCCAAATTCATCTTTTTAATTACTATTTCTGTTGCACTAAATTTAAAGAGTAGTCTACACATCTGCTTACTTTCAAGTGACTAGGGCATAATAAAAGTCACAAAGTGGATTTAAAACAAAGTGTTTAACATTTGCTTTTGATTAAATATTAGCTTTTTCTACTTGCTACTAGGAAGCTTTCTAATAGAGTCTAACCATATTTTGAAGCTTTTCTCTGCAACCATAAAGACCAAGTATTTATTTTTATTTTAAATGAGATTTTCATAGAAACAAAGTGCTAACACAAACTGAATTATTTAGGAAGAACACCAAATATTTTCAGACTTTCAGTATGAGAATTGGTGACATGGTAGTGAGGTCCAAATACAACCCTTAGCTGCTGTCAAACATGCTGCGTATATGCATTATACACAAAATAGTGGTAACAGTTTCACAACGCACTTCATAGAATCATAGAATGCTTAAGACTGGAAGAGACCTCTAGAGGTCATCTAGTCCTCTGGGTGGGAGATGTAGGGGAGATAGGGAGGAGATAACTGTCTATGTATCTCTAATGAATAAGTTTTCCTTATGAGTTTGACATACTTTAAAAGGTAGTACAAGAATAGCAGAAATAATGGTGGTGTGAGACAAAGTAAAATCGTAGAATAAGAAAGTGTTATGATAAGGAAATTCCTTGTCTTACAGGCATCATTTTTCTCTTCTTTTTTAAATTAACTTTAGCACATTTCAAATGCCCTAAAACTTCTGTTTGAGTTAATTTTTGACTCAATGCCAAACATTTGCCTTTTAACTCTAACATTATCAGCTTTCTGGTGAAGTATGATCATAAACAGAAATATCACCATCTGTGGCAATGTCACTTTTGATGAAGATATTGTCAGAAAGGATGGTGATAGATTCTCATTCTCTTGCAGTAATCTTGTTGTATGGGGGAAAGGCATGCACTGGAATGGAGGAAAACAGTTCTGCCAAAGTCAGGTTTTTAATCAGATTTTGCCACTTCCCTAATGAATTTCAGGATTTCTGGGATGAAATCAAATGGTTTCATTTATCTTTCTCTTTTTCCTTTTCTCCTCTACCTCCTTTCATTTACAGTGCCCTCCCTTCCCGCCTTCCCCTGCCTTCCCCTGCCCCTCAAAAAAAAAAAAAAAAAAAAAAAAAAAAAAAACACAAACCTTCTGAAAGTGTTTTATTTTTCTTTGTTTTGCAAAAAGGAAAGAAAAAAAAATACTTTTGGAATTAATTTTGTTTTCCAGACGGTCCTATTCCTTCATCCATATAATTTATAAGAACAAATAGTTCTGGCCAGGTGCTTTTCATTCAACGCAGACTTTTTGTCCCATTCCACCTTTTAATTCAGATAAATATGCAGCCATTCTGTGACTGAAATCACTGTTTATGCACTGCTGACACTTGCCCTGAGTTTGTGGCCACTGACTTATGTAATTAGTGGTCGCTCTTGCTCTGCTGCACTCTGATCTCACGAACGGACTTGCTCCTGGGTCATGCACCCTGTGGCGCTTGGAGGGGAGCAAGCTCCAGATCACGAGCTTTGCTGCTCCTCACTGCATCAGTTCAACTTCACACCTGGCATAGTGATCTGAAGGACTGTACAACCCCTCATCAGTGAGCAACCACAAAAGCATTCACCTCAAAAGGTACTGCTAAGCACAACTGGAGTTTCTTCACAATCTTGTTAAAAGGTGTTTTCTTATTTTACTCCAGTTCAAGCTGTGTCATATGAAGCAGAGCATATATAGCAGAGCAGTATTGATTTGAAGTGTAATAATGTCCTTGAAGATTCACTTCTAAAACTAAATGAAACTAAAATGAAAGCTGAATATCTTTCCCTGTGTCAATGTCAACAACTGTGACCCATAGGCTAAAGGTGAAAGGTTCACTATTTTCTTAAAATTCTCTATAAAAACCTGCATCTGTCAGCAGTGCAGATTCATGGCATCGTTTCTCCTTTCCCTTCAGAAATGCTGTACAATTCCTGCACTCTGTTTATGTGCGTGAATGTACCTCCAGAGAACACCTAACCTATAAAATGTGATTAAATGTAGAATTATTTTCACAGTGCAGTCATTAACTGTAGGTGAGTTACATTGTGAGCTCTCTTTCAGCTATGTAACATTGCTTGGAAAAGTGATCATAAGGTAGTACACCTTTCTCCTTGATGTGTTCTGCCCTGTATAATATATTTCAAGTGATGAATCACTATCCCAGCAAGCATGGTTAAGTATATTTCGGTGGGTAGACATTTAAAAAGCATGCTGTAATAGCACATAAGTAAGCATATGTTTATAAAACAGCTATACTTGTCTTGTCCTGGGGCTGGACAGCCCCGCTGTGCTCCCAAGATCCACTCCAGCTATTGGTTGCTTCCGCAAAGAAATGGAAATCCTACCTGCCCTTGAAGCAAATGAAACTGGGAAACAGTCCTTCCTGAACAGCCCCCGCCGTGTTTTCCTCACTTGATCATGTCATCATGTGAAGGCGATGGATAGGACTATGTGGCAGTGCAGACTGGAGGGCTCTTTAGATGACAGGTAACATGCATGCTAAATGCAGGGCATGCTAAGAGTTTTCCTGCTATGCATACAAACTGAATCGCCTTTCTTGTATTTCTGAGGGCAAATGTACATAAATTTTGACCTCAGTCTTTCATGCAATGCAGATTCAGCTAGTAGGTGCTGTAGCTCAATATTTTGAGGTGATCAAAACTTATGAGTTGAATATGTACTGGCTTTTCTGCTAGTGCTTCCACCTATATTCTCTTCAGGTTCTGTTATGATCACATTCAGGCACTGCTGAATCAATATATTTTGATAGCTCTGAATTAAATGGCTTAGGATTTCTCTTCCATAAGCAGCAGTGCTTAGCAATAATTCAGGAAAAGTGAAAAAAAATACAAATCCTTTCATTCTAATTTTCCTAGAGAATAATTTTTCAGGGCAGCTTTAATGAATAGTGACATTAGTTTATGCCACAGATACATTTGCAGGGCAGTGCCGTTTTCTACTTCAAGAAAAAGACTTTGAGGAAAGCTTGGGCATTTGCTTGCTGAATTTTGATAGTGCTTTCTTTCATGAGGAAATTTGCTTTTTCAGTTCTCCCATTGTGTTTTGCCTCAACAAGGAATTTTTTTTTCTGTTTCATTAAAGCAATTGATGCAGTGTGATTTCTCCTCTTCTTATGGCAGTGAAAGGTCCACTTGGACATCTGAGCCTAAAAGGACATCAAAGTGAAACTAAAGGTTCAATCTTCCCCCTGCAAAATTGGCTTTGTAGATAGTATGGGATAGTAAATATGGAACAGATGGTCTACTGCCTGCAGGAGGAAATGTAATAGTGGTACAAGGAAGGAAGCATGATATGACTGGAACGTGAAAGCTCTTTTTATATTATACTTTCCTTCTGGTTTTGCCTGTTTTGGACTGTATCCTCTTTTGGTGGGGCAGGGAGAGGGGCAGTGGGGATAGTGAGGAGGGCAGGAGGCTTAAAGTGCTTTTTGTTTTGCTGTGTAGAGAGAGGCCAATTGCTACAAATATTACTGGAGAACCATCTGAAGAGACAGAGCTGGAGGCAAAACAGCTCCCCAGATTTGAAAGGGAATAATAACATGTGGAAAGAAGCCAGCTGTTCATAGTCTAGAAACTCTTAGATATCTATTTAATGTTGTGTTATTCCTTCCTCCAACTTTGTACATTTTTTTTTGTCTTGATGTAAAATGTTTTGTTAAAATGCAGGACTTTTGGTTAAAATAGTCTATATCAGCCTATATCAAGCTATATCTAACACTTAGAACTGGTGTTAGAGAGTCTCAGACCTTTCTGCTTTGCTGAACAGCCTTACGTAGATTCACATCCCATGGCCTCATTTTCCTGTCTGCCAAATCTCACTGAAATTCTGGTGAGCACTACCATATAAACCTTATAATGATGCTCTTTGAAGAACATTCAGCTTCACAGGCATGTGATAACCTTAAGCAAGGTAGAGAAAGATTGGTAAAGATGACTGCCATGCAACCTTAAATATGCCCTGCCTCCCCTAAAGTAACTGGGCATATACTCAATTAACTTCTCACGGATTTTGTTCTTTATTTTTACCTCCTTCAAGTTAAAGAAGCTATGTACAGATTTGAGATTTACATGATACTGATATTTAAACTCTAACATTTCACTTGTTTATAATCTGCATATGTCAGCTTGATACAGATGTTGATTATCTACATTTTTACTTTTTCAGTTTAGAGAAAGATCATTTCAACTGCACTATACAAATTAAGTTATTTTGTGTTGATAACTGTTTTCATGTTTTCTTAGGGATTTTAAGCCTGGCTTCCTAAAGCAATAAGGTTATTTGCTCATGGTACATGTGTCAGTTTTGAACTCTTGTCTAATCATAATCATATTTGGATCTGCTTAGAAGCCCAAGCTCCCTTCTCTCCCACACATCCCCCATTAGCTCTGCTAATGGGGGGCAATCAGAGATAGAAAGTAGCTATTACATTTGGCAATTGGCTGTTGCCAAACAACTGACATGCATATTGGCAAATGCTCAGTGGATGATTGCATGCTTGCACAAGCCATGGCAAGCCTTCCTGGCATGGCAACATCCTTCCTTGTCTCTGTGGAGAGACAAGGCAGAGTGAGGAAGAACTAGGGTGAAGATGCCTATGTGCAAATAAGCTTCAGCAGCTGACTGGCTGGTTCACTGCACCTTGTGATGTCCCCCCATCATTTCCCTCTTCAGACCCCGTGCTTCTTGCATTCTACATCTATATACCCCACAGACCTTCTTTTGCCCAGATTCTTCATTTCTTGAGATACTTATTTTTTATAATATTTATTTCCAGAAGCCTCCCTTCAATTTTTGAAAAACACACAGTATTTTCCACTACTTCACTTCCATCTAGTGTTTGGTGATACTTCTACTATTTGAATAAAATGAAACAAAATTGTATTGATATACAGTTTGATCAACAGACTGATAATTATGTGAACTGAGTAAAGTCCCTAATTATTTCTGAGACACAATTTAGCTTGCCTTATTTTAGGGAAAAATAACTTGATAGCGTAAAGGCCTTATTGGATTTTTTTTTACTAGGAACTCTAGAATAAATAGATTTTGAACAAGCCTTAAATTTTTTAAACCAACAATGGAGTCAGCTGAAGCCTTACTAACAGTTTCTGCCAGGCTTGCACAGTATTTGCATGGACTTTGAAAATAGATCAGAAGAGTATTCTGCAGGATTCTCAAAGTATGCAAATATTGCCTTTAAGGAATATATGAGTGAAGGAAATCATATGCTTGCCAGCTTGCCATTAGTATTTCTTGTTTCACTCTTTCTTACAAACTGGAATTCTTTTTATTTTATAACACTGCAGCTTCAGAATTCATTTTCATTTGTTCCTCTTTATCCTTTCACACTCTCCTGTCTCCTCACTTCCACCTCTCCCTGTTTGTCTGCTCCTTTATTATATTCCACCTCTGCTTAGGTAGAAAGAAGTTGGAAAGAGTTTGGAGTATATTAAATTCTCATGCAAATGTCCATGAGAAAATATAAATCAGGGCAGAATTTTAGCTATAGATAACAACAGAACTCAACCAGTATTAAGAAAGCTTTTTAAATTAATAAAAAAATGTATTTTTTTCTTCATTAGTTTAGATCATTGGACATCTAAAAGGTAGCTTAATAAGGGAAACAAGCTGAATATGGAATTCCAATATTAAGGAAAAGGAATTCTTGTTATGACACTGAAGTGTTCTTTTCAGTGCTAAGTAGATCCTTGTGCTATCTTTTCCAGTCTAGTAAAACTATTTTTTTCAAGATTTGCTTTACATTCTGATCATCTTAGCACTGTTTAATTGACATTTCAATAAAAAGCAGTAATTATTGCTGGAACTGCTGCCTATTTTTAAAGTAAAAAAAAAAAAAAAGGTTTGTTTGAGCAAACACAAAAGGACTTTGTTTAAAGTTCGTGTTAGCCGACCATTATTTTTACACACACACACACACACACACACTATAATACGAATATTTGGTCAAGGTTGATGTAAGTGCTTTACTAAGCATTGTTGGAGGAAATGTTTGTTTCTTGCACAAAGGAAAACCCCTTTTCAGTGGGCCTGCTAAGAAATGGGACAGGTTTTGGAATGAAATCCTTATGCTACGTTTAAGCCTCATTGATTTTTAGTGGGAGTCACTCCAGCGCTGGAGAGGGAAATAGATACCTTTGAATGTTCAGCAACTAAGCGGAAGCTTCTATCTGTGTGTTACTCCAGTGACAAATGCTGTTGGCTTCTTTTAGCACAAAAGAAAAGAGCTCTTTTCTTAGAGAGGGCTCATACTTGAAATTCTGATGCTGCCAGGTTTGACAAGCAAAATCCTACCACCTCCACTTTCCTTATTGCTGGTGTCAATATGATTCATAGATAATGAAGCAATAGATATGTTGTGAATCTCCATGTACAGAGGTGAAGGAATTGGGGCTCAGATTGCAAAGAAAGACAGCAATTCAGAAGAGCAAAGCGAAGGTAATCATTATGATATAAAACATTTCACACAAATCTTATGGAAATAAGAAATGACTGTTACCTGGTGTTCCCATATGGTTTCCGCATCAAGCCTTTCTATAAGTTTGATAGTTTAATATGGAGTTTATTACAGAAATGTGGAATGTGGGAATTGCTTTGTGTTTTCCTTTTTTAGTGGTAGAAAGTGAAACGAGCAACACAGAAAGTGCTGGACTGTGGTGAAGTGGTGATTTACAAGGTCTATTGTGTGTTAAATTGGCCTGGACAGTCTACTACCAAGATACTACCAAGACTATGGGTAGCACAAAGCAGATGTGTCTCCTCTGGCTGTTGACAATAAAGGCTGGAAATTTGCTCATGTGTAGCCCCTCAAAGTCCCTCTGAGGACCAGGGTAGGAAAAAGGTGCTGGTAAAGACCAGTGGGTACTGCCTGCTAAACAGAGAAGTGAAGTCATAAGCTGTCTCAGACCCATCCCCTCCTAGAAAGCAAGGAGGGACCTCTGTGCTTGATAACAAAAACAATGAGATTTTGTAAATCGATACAAGTCTTGAAACCATTCACAGGTTTTGCTTTGGAGTGGGAGGGGTAACTACTTTTTTAAAGCGGAAGATTTAATGCTATGTGCTGTATAATGGAAATACGGAATGATAACCTATGGTTGACTGGTACTGTTAGTATTTAATGTGATTGTAGATGATTTCCAGTGCAAACAGAGGAAGAACCATTCGCTGACGTGTGGTCAGAGGAATAATTATTTGCTGACAATACTTGTGGAACTCTACAGCACCCCAGTCACTTGCTCTGCCATTTATGCTTTTTATGTTTTTTTTTTATATATATATATTTTTAGCTGAGCTTTTTATTTGTTTACAAGACATGATGACTTTCTCCTTGTGTACAAGTGTCTCTTTTCAAGTCACTTAAACTCTGCAACACTTTAGTTATGTCACAGATGAGATTCCGTTCAGTAATATGTTGCTTTCACTTTGAGTCTCTGTAGGCTTTCTATCTGCTTCTGGTAAATAACTAAATGTTTCTAACAGAGTATCCTTGAAAGAAATAAGAAATAGACACTTCATACTCTAATACTGGTTTATGGCTTTTAATTTCATTATTAGGAAGGGGTTTTTTTTAACCTTTTGGTTAATTATCATAACAGGTCTTCCCCACAGAATAATGAAATATAAAGATATAGCAAATATTCATGAAAGTCTCTACTGATTCAGTTTATCTGTCATATATAACTCTATTGAATTACATTCTTCCTGAATGTGACCCACTGCATCTAATTCAATATACAAGAAGCATGTTTCAGAAGATGACATTGCTGCAAAGAAGTTCACCTGTAATGTGCTCCTTGCAGTTTTCTATTATGTCTTTCCACTAGCTATGAAGCCATCACAGTGAATACCATCACTGTGCTAGTTTTATTCTTATCACTTGTGTGTCATATAATTTGAGGTATTATGACAAATTTTTAATTGGTTAGTGTGCTTAAAGTTGAAAATACATATATATACATATAATTTTTAATCTACTACTTCTCTAACCCCAGTTGGTCTTGCATACCACACCAAAACGCTGCCACCAGTACTCTACACGTAAAACCTGCCATTTTCAGTGGGATGCAAATCTGAATATATGGGTTTGTCTAACAAAAAGCACTTAAGCATACAACTCAAACTCAAAAAGGTAGTTTAACTAAGAGCAGGTCCACTGCAATCACTCTATGTGAAATATTCTCTAAGATTTTAGTACTTCCCAGAATTTTCCCAATTACAGCCATCCATTAACAACTTCATAAAAGCTTTATACTTTTTTAAGAGAAGAAAAATACCCTGTGAAACCTTATAATTGCTGTTAGAAGTGACACACGGTTATTGATGCTCCCTAAAATCAGAGTGATGGCTGATATAGTTTCTAGCAGGAAAAAAATTGAAAGTGTTCCTTGCTAACTGAATTTCTATGACTGTTTGTGCAGGAAGCCATTAAATTTCAGGCGAGTAACACAAAGAACAAGGGCACTCAGTATGGTTTTCACAGTATTCTTGAAGATAGACATGAGAGGATGGGCCCTGTGAATATTAAATTTTAAAAGCATTTTTTTATACTTTAGGAAGCCTTTAAAACTATAAAAAAAATAACAGGGTTTATAAAAACTATATATACACAGTCTTCAAAAGAACTTGAAATATGTTTGGAAAGCTCAAAGAAGAATATCTTACGTTATCATATGTGGGGGAAAGGAGAAGGGAGGGAGGAGAGAACGAATGCTGGGGTTTGGTGCTACAGGTAGAAGCAGCAATGAATATAAAGGTCTGCATTTCAGTCTTATCTGGTGCATACTATTTGCTATCTTCGCTTTTATATCTATCTTAGTGCTACTTAGAAAATGGTAGAAGGAGGTGGGGTGTGAAAAGTCTGAATAACCCATGATATTCTGCGGAAGAGAAATGTGCCAATTTTAGTGCTTGAATGGCTCTAATTATCATATTGTGGGCGATAGTGCTGAAAGCTTAACATTTCAGTGAAGCATGGTGGGATTATACAATGCAAGATGTTGATATGTACCTATAACTTACGTCTGATATAGTGTGACATTAAAAGCAACAGCAGAACACCCTTTGCCTTTAGATTAGAATGGTACAGGAAATTTAGGCCTCTTCTGAAGGCCGTTTATAAATGTTGCATAAAGTATGTTGCAAAAGGTTTACACGGTGGCGCGTGACAGTTCAAAGTATACCTTTGGTTTTACTATCACAAGTGTACTTCCAAACTTGAGATTAAAATACCCTCCACTTCTGAGTAATTAAAACACCTTTCAGCACATTCAGGGAGCTGTTTGTTAAGCTTATGTCTTTGTCTGGATTCCTTGCTTTTTTGTTTGCTTTTGTGTGTGGGGCGTGGGGGTTTTAGTGTTTTAAGAGGTGATGTCAAGTTGAACATTTTAAGCTAACAAAACATTAGAAAAAGACAGATAGTAATGTACCATCAATATCAAACAATAACCTCAAAGAAAGTTTTTGTGTTTTTGCAACAGAAATATCGCACTGCTGGTTTAGTTTGCAAAAAGTGGAAACTGACAATACCTTAAAACTCATTGCCTAGGGAGAATGAGTCCCTAAAAGATCACAATCAGTTTCTTGCTGTTACTCACTTCTGCTTTAATTTTGCTGTTCTCCTTGAATTTTCCATATCTGTTGATGGTTCATGCTCAGATAAGTCAAAGTGATTTAACCCTCAGATCGTTTCCCTCTCCAGAGACAAACTCAGTTCTGACCCAACAAAATCCATTCTTTCTCCAGCATTTGCAATCGGTGCCATTTTCTACTCTCTATTCTGAAAAAAAAAAAAAAAAAAAGCTTATCACTTCTTTTGTTTTTTTTTGGTCTTTCCATGTTGCCTGTCTAGACCTCCTGTGCTTGCATACTCTTTCACAACCCTTACAGGTTGGAGTCTTCCTGCAAGCCACATAGCGGGCTCTGAGAATGCACCTCCTCTCTCATTGCCTTCTGCATCCACATGCAGCCACATAGCAGCCATTAAATGTGCTGCATTTTGATGGTGGTGGATCTCCTAGTGGGGCCCTGATGCCTGCTTTTGAGTCAGGCTTCTCTGATGGTCTTGAGTAAATAGTGAGGAACAGCCTAAAAGCTTTCTGCTTTTTTTGTAGCCAATAGTTGTTTGACCAAAATGACTGCTTGGTCAAGTTTTTATTCACTTGAAATCATGTGTAAACACAGAACACACAGGACTTGGACTTTCACACTGTCTCAGTTTGAAATTGCTGTATATTAAAATTAATATGTCTTTAAGAACAATATTTCGAGTTTTAATGTTACCAGAGTTTGCAGGGGAGTAGCTATGCTTCCTAAAGATATTTAAGTACCTTATATATATGGCTGCATCCTATATTACCTATGAGCTATGCAATGCTGAATGATGATTGGCCATTTATCAGACCTCTTTATCTTTAATGCTATCTTAAGTAGAATTATGGTATTTTCTCCTCCAAGGTTTTCAGCATATTTTACAAAGTATATAGCAATTATGAGATGCTTTGAATTCAAATACATTATAATCCTATTAAACAGTCTTTGAAAATATGTACGTTCAGCTGGAATTATATATTTATCTATCCTAAGAAACACACAAGTGCTGCACATAATTTTTATAGGTCTTATTTTGAATTCCTACTACACCTGAGATTCCCACTGAAGCCATGAAGCGTGTTTCTTTCACAAGAAACATAGGCTCCTACTCAAAGTGAATATTTCTTCTTATAGACCAAACCAAGGAGAGCTAAAGGAATACTTGGTGCTATCTTCAAAAGTCACTGTAAAGTTTGGAGTTTCTAAGCAATGGTCTTGCAGTAGGAGAGTCGAGGTGTGCAATGAACAATAAATTGCTCTGCCTCTGGCTGAGCAAGTCCATTCTCTTCTGTCAGTTTCATCAAAAACAAAACATAGGATGCCTGATTATTGGCACAAAAAGGATGTAGTTTCTCTAAAGTAAGCAGAACAAAGGAAGAAAAGCAGTATATTTGGGAAGGTGTGGTGACTTCAGCTTGACCCCTCTTACTTTTGAAGTTGACAGATGAGACATGCTCATTTTCTTTGGACTTAGTCTAATGCTCTTCCCTACTGAATGTCCTCGCTACTTTTCCAAAAAAAAAAAACCCCTCATGTCAAGCTGTTCTACAGTTTGTCTGATTTTTTTCTGAAAAATACATGCCCTTTTCCATAGTATTTCACCCAAAATATTCAACCAATTTGCTCACTTTGCAAAAGCAAGGAACAAGAGCAAAACAGAAACCATTGAGGTATTTGAAATCAGAAAGCAATTTTGGCTTCACCAGATCAGGATGGTTAGTTGCCATAGTAACACCATCATGCAAGAGGGACTTAAACATCATTATAACAGTTTTTGGATAAGTGCTGAATAGCTGCTCAAAGCATTTCATCTTGGCATTCAGCAAATGAAAGGTTCATAGCTTTGTTGCAGCAAGAATACAACCTGAATGTCTGTTTCCTCTCCCAGCTCCCTCTATGGAGGGACAGCAGATTAGCAGTGTTCCCACTAGAAAGAGCCAGAATAACAAACTGCTGTTCCTGAAAGGTGGCCTAATGGTTAGGAAGGGTAAGGAGACCTTGGCTTTCACTCATGAAATGCTTTATCAGGCCAAATTCCTGTAAATAATATCCTGTATCTGTATAGGGAGAGTGAAAAATAATGGAGAATGCCTGAACTCTGTTAGCATAATAAATTGAATGACATTTAAGGGTTTATAGAATGCTAGCCGGTGCTGACACTGGTTGATGCTAATCAGTTACAAAAAAAATCAAAACAAAAACAGGCAAAAGCCTCAGAACAAAAATTCTCAGAACAATTGCAGGGGAATATTTTGTTATCAAATTTTCTCTGTTTTTTGAGAAAAAAATAACAGTCCAGATACTCAATAACATAAATGAATTGGGTAATGCTGAAAAATACGCTGAAATATGATGGAACGTATAGCTTGGCAATCCTACTAAATGAGGTATGAAATATGAGCAAAACCATCACTTCCGTTCATACCAGCTTTTCCATAGTATGCTAAACATTCTCTAACTTTTTCCCTTAAGCAACAATGCTTTTCTGATGTAATGGTACAAATGCAAGACCCTCCTGTGACTATAGGGACAGGAGGTTGCAGTTACTATTTCAGTCATTTTTAGATAAGCATCTCATTTTTATTTGTTTGTTGGATCTCTCCACTGTTTGTACATGAGTGTGCTGCACACTCTTCTGTCCTTTTGACTTCATATCCACTGATCGGAGAATAAGACGTATCAACTGACTTTTTTTTTTGATTTGCAGAAAAAGAGTATTTTGCCTTATCTAAAACTACCATTCAGATTTTCAGCTTTGGTTTGTTTTTTTTTTTCATACTTAGCTGAAAATAGGCATTAGGATAGCTGTTACATTGGTATATCCTTGTAGAAAAACATGAAAATCTATATTGTGTTTTTTGAGCAATGATAATCTTCAGCTAGTAGCCCTTACAAAGAGCAGGGAACTTTTTAATAGCTGGCAGAGTTGTTCTTCGCAGGTATTTGAAGCCTTTCTATTTAATTATCATGGGACTAGGTTTAGTAAGGGACTTAGGCACCTTTCCATCAAATACTGCAGCATGTGAGCCTGATGTTCAGAGTTGCATCTGGGCTTGACTGAGACATTGTGAGCTTTATTTTGCTTTGGATTTGTCTTTTTTTTTTTTTTCTGCTCAGAACCTTCTTTTTCAGAAGAACAGAAATGAGTGATTCTTGGTAAATGGATAGTCCATTAGAGCAGCCATTCCAAATGTTCTACAGACACAATGCTTATTAGCTGTATGTCTGTGTCTGTGTGCGCTGGCTCGGAGCTGGTATGCACTGGGTGTGCTGGGCTTGGCTCACTTGCATCTCTTAGCTGTTCCATGTGTGTACAGAAGATTTATTCATGCTGTGCAATCACCTGTGCAATCTATGGTGTATGAGTGCCCTGTCCTAGGTAGATGCACACTCAGGAAATCTCACCTTCCTTAACTGAGGTGCTGTTTAAACTCCTGTTTTAAAGAACAGAGATCCCACATGTCTTAAAAGGCATCTCTTCTGCCAGTTCATGCCTCTGCCTGTGATGATTGCCTGTAGTGAACCAAACCTCATCTTTTATCCCCTACCTTTACCACAAAACTCTTGCAGAGGTAGGAAGGGGGAGAGCAGAGGAGATGATGGTGAGTTGAACAGGAATGCTTCATTTGTCTCCTTGAAACTGTATCACTACAGATCAAAAATACCAAACCAAATCTGCTGAGATAGAGAGCTCCCAAATTGATATTGTTCTGTAGCCGGGTTGTTAGAGCACTTTGAAGAAAGATAAGCTTGGATTCCTGTCCTTGCTCTCAGATGACTTCTTTATTTTATTCATATGCTGCTTTTTCAGGTAATTCACAAAGTTATCCTTAGATTATGGAATTTATTTTTTTCATCATAGACTTTAACTCTGTTCCAATTTGTGTGCCTCACAAACTGGACCGCAACACTTAATATCTACTAAGTTCTTTTTTCCTTTATTTATTTGTTTATTTATTTTTCCCCAAGGCTTATGATTTTGTACCCACTGAATGACTTGGAAAAAAAGGATATTTAATAACTATCTCACACAGTGCACACATTCACAGCAGTGTACTGCAATGATTTGTCTTTGTTCCTATATTTTCCAGTGTTTATGCAAAGCCTCCTGGCAAGATGGTTTCTACACACCATGTAGAATGCAATTAGTATGCTATAGATAGAAGAGTGTGTAATATGTACTGTATATCATTTGCCTAATGTACCTGAAAAGATTGGTTACTCCACTGGAAGAATTTTTGAATTAAGGTATCTGATGAGTATGCCAGACCTATCCCATACAGTGAAGTGAGCTACAGGGAGAAAATTGGTAACTCTTTTCAGAGCTTTCTCCAAGGAGTGTGCAGTAAATAATTTATCCATCAAATACTAAGTAATGATGATACAGCAAATGCAAAGCAAGTTTCTCTGTGTGTAACCATCCATGCTGTGGGTGAGGGGAAGCATCTCTAGGAAGAACATAGGTAAACAGCAATTAAAGACTGTATTGTAATGCATGGACACTAGTGGATAAAATATATGTTCTGCAAGCATATTAATTTGTGGCATTTCCTAGCTCTCTACGAGCTTGATTTTTCTTTCCACACTAATTAGTAATTTTTGTAATCTGCTGATTTTTCCAGTGTGATTTGTGTTTCAGTTACATATCATGGGAATAAAGAAAGTGATCTTATGCATAATTCGCTTGATTCATTTTTAAACATAAAATATGTATGTGTATGTGATGTATGCATTCTATGATATCATTATAACCTGCCCATTAGAGATAATCAAACATGGCAAAAACTGTGCCTGACACTTGTATTTTGAGTGGCTCCCAGATTAGTCACAGTCGTGAACCTTTAGTTGAGCACTTATTCAGAATGCCCATGTGAGCATAAACAAACACTAATGTGTTTGCTGTTTTTGTTTTGGAAAACTGTAGGCAAAGTCCATGTTCAGCGTCCAGGGCATAAGGACCTGGAAACCACTTTGTAACCCATGGTGTGGAGTAGCATGTGGGCGAAGTGGGGCTTGAGTCAGTCTGGGCTGTCACTGTATGATGTTCCTCCTCTACTCCCTTCAGTGCTCTCTTTTCTGACTCTTGTTTACCAACGGAAGAAATTGAAATGTATATTTGGAAACAAAGCACATGAGAACTGGTGAAAAGACGAAGTAAATAGGTAATGACAACCTGTTGGCAGAAAAGCGTTTATCTAAGCTGCTAGTTGTGAGATTTACTATTAATCAGATGCCTCGTGCTGCAAAATGATGAATGTCATCCTTCATGAATGCTTACAAATAATATAAATATTTGCAGAGATCAGTATTCATTGATTAGAATCCACTGTTGCAAAGCATTTGGCTAGCTATATGATTGTATGCAGATTGATGAACAGTTTTCCATTCCCACTTTTGAATTTATTAATTCATGGGAATAGGATGTTGAAGCCTCAGTCTAACTGACACTTGGTCAAGCTTAAGAGAACAGAATGCAGAAACTGTGGTAAAACTCAGTTTGGAGGAATAGCCTAGAGTTAGGAGCTGATGATGACGCTTGACTTCAGATCTCTCCAGTGCTACAACAAATGATTTAGGTACCTGTTTACTTTTTCTATTCTGCAGTTTGCCATCTGGAAAATAGGCATTTTGTTTGTTTGTTTCATAGTTTAAAGAGTCAGAGGTAATCAAATAATGTAGAAATTGAATTCTTAACCCTCCCCACCACCCTGTGTTGCTTTCCTCCAAGATCCATGTTGCTCATAGAATGAAAAAGATGTAGGTGCAGATACCAGAAGCACAATCCACATATAGATTATTGCCTCTATTCTGTTATTTATGAAATGAGATTTCAGATATTACTGCCTACACTGTATTTATTGGTTTATAGAACTGTCTGTCACCATACGGGTACAGAATATCATTTATGTTTTAGAGCAATCTGTAATTGCTTTGTTTTTCACATCAGTAGATTCATCTTTGGAATAAGGAAGGTTATGGTAGAATAAAATATTTCCAATTAAACAATAGTAATCTCTATTGTCTTTGTACAGCTGCTGCTACTAAAATGAAAACAGTTCTCCTAAAAGCATGCACTTTTAGCATGCAGTGTATAAGGCAAGTACAGATGCTTGCATATTCATTTTGTTTTGAAATCACTTCAGAATCACTTTAGAATGTCTTTTCTTAAAAATGAGAAATCTCTGCATTTGCTAATTTTAAGGTGTGTGTACAGTAAAAAAGAACAGTGCTTTCTTAGAAACATATTATTGGTGAATGCCGTTTAGTAGAATGATTAATTTAGTAAAATGTCAGCACTACATTTCTGTAAAATTAATGGATTTAAGCAGTGAGAGAGCTTAATATTCACAGAGACAATCAGAACTACTTTTTGACTATGACAGAATTTTCCCCAGCTTTGACATGTTTCTAAAAATCTTCAGATTTAAAATTGTGTGAAATCTGCACCTACTGACTTTGCTGTCTATAACAGTAGATTGTATCTTAACATAAGTATGAAAATAGCATTAAAAACTATGCTAGCACTTGTTTTTCTCTTTTATTTTTCCCACTTAACCGTTAAAGCACAATATCTTAATTCATTTTAAACCCCTAAAATTAGAGTGAAACGTGAATATGTCTTTAACTAGTTATGCAGTTGCCAGTGATCTTGGTCATAGTTAAATCAAAAAGACAAGTAAAATTGCTGTCACTTGACTAAGTAGCCCAGAAAAATAGATCCTGTTTTGCAGTGTATATTAGTTAGCCCTTTTTAATACACTGCTTAACAGAAGAAGCAATAAGATAGTCTTATTCATAATGTCAGAAATGGAGCAGATTTTCTTACTGTAACTTTTCTTCTTGCCAAGAATAATACTAAAAATAATGAAACCAAATTTTATATCATGACTGATCCCCATAAATACAGAGTATGTCCTTCAAGTGCAAAAATTAATTTAAAGTTTCACAGTGTCAGAGTATTTTCATGGTGCTTTACCAATAATCCTGTATTTCCTCTGTTCTACTCCCATGTTCAGAGCACAAAAGGACTTGAGCATGGAACCTAAGGCACTTTTTTGACATATCAATTCTATAGTTTCCTAGTCTCTTAAAAGTAAATAATGAACTGTATGTAAAGATTGTACAGCTTCACTGTAATTATTCACTCGGGTGGCAATTACACCCCCTATATATCTTACCTCATAAACGCACAAATTGTATTTACACATTTAATACAATTGATGTATTTGGCTTTTGTCTAGTTTTTTGATATTGGCAGGAAATGACTGCCCGCACAAAGCACTGTGGGTTATTTTAGCAGAATCTCCCACAGGTATATCCTGTGAAGTACAAAATTTAGTTGACAAGTCTTTGAAAAAGATAAAGAAATGAAATTGTCTGTCTTACTGTGATTGATTTCTCTCCCTGCCTTTTCTTTACACCTATGCCTTCCAGACACATACAAAGAGCTTACGTTCGTTTACTTTTTCCCCTTCTCTTTCTCTCTCTCTCTTTCTCTTTCTGTTCCTTCTTACCCCTTTCCCCTTTAGAAACAAGCAAAAAACTTAACAAGACTTTTTTTCACCCCACTAATACCTTGACCTGAATGAATATACAGTATGTCATAAGACAAGGAAGGTCAAGAAGCAAAACCAAGTGCTGTGGAAGTCGACTCTTATCCTTTCCCACTTTGATGCCACAATACTCTGGGTGTATAGCCTTGTATGGTCCAGTGCTATGAATCTAATGTTGAGCTCATGCCCCTACTGGGTAAAAAATAAAATAAAATAAAATAAATTAGTCACTGCTCATCATATCCCTCAAAAGTGTTTTCTTACCCTGAAGCAATTTATTTGTCCCAATTCATTTTGGGTTCTGCTATGGCTTCCATATAAACTACTGAGCCTAATGTATTTAGGGTCCTCTTGCGCTCTCCTACTGAGGAGTCCTCAACCTCATTTTAGTACTTGGCATTGTTGATAATCCCATCTTCCTGAACTATCTCCATAGCAATCCTAGTTACTTTCCTAACAAACTAGCCCATTTTTATCTTTCAAATTTTGGCCTTCTCTTTGTGTTGATAACCTTTCTGTCCATAGCACAACAAGGTTAGACTCGTGAGCTTCCATCTTCTGTGTTCAGGTACCCAGTCTTCCTCTTATTTATTGTCTACCCTAAGTAAGATACCAATACTGGGATGTCATAGTAAATTCTAAATGGTTTCTGCTACATGTTTTGAGAGGAAAAATAACAGATAAAGAATTTAATTGTTGGCATTGAAATTATTATTAAGATGTGATTTCAAGAAGATGCAAAGTAGCCGCATAAAAGGTGACTTATTTTTTAATAATTTTAAAGGAAAATAATTTTAACACAGCTGAACTTACTCTAAGCACTATACTTTCTAGATGCATTGATTTGCTGTGATAGGATATAGTTAAATAGTACTAATACTCTTTAAAAGTTGTATCTGGCAGTAACATTTACAATAGTACAGAGTTAGCATTTTCAGTGGTAGAATGAATGACCACAGGCTCTGGGACAAAACCATGAGGGAGATAGGAGGAAATATTCTTGAACCAGTAAAACTAATTCAAAGACTAATGAAATTGTATCCTATCCTAACATATACTGGCCTTTTCTTATTTACAGGGAGATCATTTACAGGAGAAATCTAAAATGCAATCTTTCTAATGTTAATCTAAACCTCTACTGAATAATAACAGGAAGGATATCCATATGAATATATGAAGGACACTGCTCTTTTGCATACATGAGTGTAGAAAGATCCATAGAATCAGGAAAGAATTGGGAATTCTAAAATCAGGCTTCACCAAAGGAAAAAACATAATACTAACTCATTTTTCTTACATAAGGCTTAACAAGTTATCTAATAGAATTAGTCATAGTTTTTAACAAAATTGCAACTAAAGTTTAGTAAGGATTCGGAGCATGTCTATGTTTGACATAAATATATTTGCATTTCAATATCCTTTGACATTGTTTATAAATTATTAGCTATTCAGTGAGCATAACTAATTAATTAGATGAAAGTCTAATGACAAGGCTGAGCATATTTTAACATAGAGATATGATATAGAAGATTTGATTCATAATGAAAGTTTCAAAATATCATCTTTCTTTGGAAACGTGGATGTAGTTATTCTTTAAAATTACGAAAATAAGACTCTTGTTACTTCATATCTCCAAAACTGAAATAAAAATTGCTTTCTGAGATTGTTATTAAACCATTTTGACTATGGAAAATGTGATGCCCAAATAAATTTGTTATTTTTGAAAATAATCAGGTGAATAATAATTGGAAGTAAAAAATGGTTTTGAGTTCTCTTCTAGGAGTATGGCTTTACTTGTTGAGGTTAAGATCTAGGGATACCTAGAAGTCATGAGACTGCCCAGAGAGGTTGTGGAGTCTCCTTCTCAGGAGATCTGCCAAACCCACCTGGATACCACCCTGTGCCACGTGCTCTAGGTGTCCCTGCTGGAGCAGGGGGGTTGGACTAGATGATCTCTAGAGGTCCCTTCCGACCTTAACCATTCTGTGATTCTGTGATTCTCCTGCTGATCTGTTCTGCCTTTCTGCACTGTGTGGCACTCGAGCACTTGCTTTGTCACGTGCCCTCACCTGTCACTGCCATCCCCAGCTGTGACATTGGCAGCTCCTGGCATGGCAAGTGGATTCTGTCCTGCTCGACATCCAGGATTTGCTGTGGGCTTCTGAGGCTTCCTCCTCATCTAAATATTCCCCCAGATGAAGAGTAGGACGGGGTACAGTGTCGTATTTTACATACAGAAGTAATGTAGAAGAGGAGGGAAGGTGGAGTTCTGGGCATTGATAACAGGTTAAAACACAGCACCTTACTGAAATAACCTAAATGCCTCAGTCCAGTTCATAGGTGATGAATGAGAAGACCTTGTCTGCTTTTTTCTACGTGGTGGTTCCACTGATATATTTGCAAATGGCAGGTTTGCAAGTACATGGTGCACAGCTCAGCACTTGTTTCTCTCTAGGGTAATAAACCAGTCTGCGAAAAGCATGCTGTAATTCAATGATATCCAATGATAGGCAACAGGCCTAGAGTGTTCTTCGCAGCTGTGTGGTGTTAAAACTGATATATTGCTAAGGCTTAAGCTTAGAAGTATGTGTTGCTGTTGAACTGCTACCATTTTTTTTTGTCTGAAAAACTTTAGCATCAAATTAACATGACATGTAGTAATAAAAGCTTTCTCATTATACTTAAGAATTTACTTAAAATAGGAACAGCTTATGATAAACTGAAAGAATTATTTCCATGAACATATTTGTTCTTTGCTTGGATTAAGAGAATCCTTTAAGGAAACATATTTTTAAAAATTTTACAATCTTTTCTGTTCAACAAGTTTCCAACTTGCTATGTAGATATGACATCATAATTGAACACAAAAATTCTTATTCCAGAAGGAGTTTTACATTTTTTATACATGGAAATGAGAAAAAAAAAATCCATAGAAAAGAAATTGAAAATAAAAATATTGGTTTATGTAAAATTTGTGATTATGATGTGTAAAAATTTGTGTTTGTGATGATAGTCAAACATTTTGTTTGCCTTGATTTCATTGAACTTATATTTTGGGTAGAGTAAAATCTGAAAATTAATGTATTCAGTATGCTCAACTAGTAAATTTCTTATTTGAAGCATGAAATAGGCTGCAGACTTGAAGATTTGGCCTAAAATAGTCAGGCTGTAGTATATTTATCAACAACAGAACTGAGGATGAGAACAGCTTCACAGACTTTTCTAATGGCTTTAAACTGAGATGATGATTTGCACATATTTTTCGTAGGCTTTCAGTGGGGGATTTGTGATAGTGAAGGACCACTCCATATTCCTGAGTGTACGTTTTAAGTTCTGCTCTGTTCCCCATCCAGAATGCAGGCAGTGGTTCAAGGGCATATGGAGAGTCCCATGTGCAGTAGTTCATTCCCTCTTGCTGTGAGGGTTAGCAATTCTGTCCAGGGTGGCATTTTAGTAAAAGCAAAAAGTCTTGGTGGCAAGAGAAGTGGGATAAAAACAGTAGAAACTGGTCAGAGAATCCCATTCCCTTCTAATAGTTTGCTACAAAGAATAACAATGTACTATGTTTGTTTGTTTGTTTGTTTGTTTGCTCCTCTCATTTCTTTTCCCCATATTCTTTTTTTCTGTATGTAGCCCAATATTGTCATGGCAGTATGTCAATTATACTTCAGAACTGTATTATACAAAAAAAGGGAAAAAGAGAAGATCCACACAGGAATGCTAATATTTGTATATGAATGTAGAATATGCAAGTGTATGTTACAAAGCCTTAAATTTCCATATCAGACATATTGGTGATATGTTTTCTTTGATTACACCCTAAGAAGTTGCATGAGAAATGCATGCTGTTAACAACTGATACATTGAACATAATGTATAACAATTTTCAAAGATAATCAAATTACTTAATATTTTCTTGTGGTTTCTTCCGTATAATGCTGAAATTAAGACCAATGAAACTCCTTTTTTTTTTTTTTTTTTTTTGATGTTCCTTGGGATGCAGGAGAACATATAAATGACACATACTGGGCTGATTCAAGCATTTTGCTGTATTAGCATAAGCATTTCTTTTTGAAAACAAACGCATAAAAAGCACAGCAGGATTGTAAATTTGGCATTACCATGCCCCAGAGGGTTTATGCTTATGTAGTAAGGTTAGCAAATGAAAGCTCTCTTCCAAAAAATAGGACTTTGCCACATAGAGACAATTTGATAGGGGTATCTTACAGATATGCAAAGGTTTGTCAGTGGAGAAGCTCTGCAGGACCAGCTTCTGCCTGTCAGCACTATGTCATTAAAAAGAAGGAATGTACATATAGTTATTTAATATTGCAGATGCCACTGCTGTAAAAGATGTTCTTAGTTCATTCTCCTTCCATCCCTTATGCC
Source organism: Tinamus guttatus (assembly GCF_059628265.1). Lineage (NCBI taxonomy): Eukaryota > Metazoa > Chordata > Aves > Tinamiformes > Tinamidae > Tinamus > Tinamus guttatus. The sequence goes on along the minus strand of NW_028288756.1, from coordinate 2,260,607 downwards.
TTAGCAGAATGGTTCTCTACTAGATTATTGTTTGTTCTTTGCCTAGTTAATTTAAATTGTACAAGTAAACGTGTTTCTACATTTGTCCTGGGGAGATAATTCTCCAGTACTTGTATATTGAACTTCCTCATAGTCACTCTGTACTTCCCTATTCCTAATTTTAAATGGAAAAACTTAACATTACTTTAAGGAATATCTTGCAGGCCATACCAAATATTCAGAGATTTTTCCCTTGGTCTTTGCAATTTTTTTTACAGTGCATTTCTATGATGTACAAAGCTGCTTGGTTTTAAAGGACACTTCCTGATTCTTTTTTACATTATGATTTTTACATTTTGTGTTTCATGTATGATTGACTTATTTTTTTAATCCATGCTACATCACAAGAAGTTTCAACTTTTTTTTAATATATAAATACTATAACATATTCTTCTTCCTTTGCTTTCCCTTTTTCCTCCATCAGTTCTAATTGCAGATCTGCTAGTGATGCATGAGCAGAGAAGGAGCACAGCTTGACTTTCTGGGTCCATGCTGTGTTTGAGGCAGTGGTAAGAATGAAAACAATATCTTCACCAGGAACCTGAGCATACATGATCTTGAAGTCACTGACCTTTAATAGATTTGTAACTCCCAGTTTTGTAATGCTGTTTACTGGGATAAGACTGTATTTTTCATTGATAAGAATATATATAAGCTCACATCTTACAAGAAGGAACACATTTTAAAAAATATGAATAAGCTAGTTTTAAAGTTAGATTTGGGAATTAGATTTTTTTTTAATTATATCATTTTGATATCTGTATCTCATGGTATATGTGGTGTTTGCCACACTGCATTCAGATCTGTGATCCATACAATTAGTAAAGCAGCAATATTTAAATGTTCCTTGTGTCCTGTTCTTCCTGCAAATGAAATTTAGTAAAAAAAAAAAAAAGGCATTTTCATCTTTAACCAATTAGTTACCACAAGGATGGTTTATAGCCTCTAATGAGCATATGTAGTATTTTGGGAAACTGAAACAGCATTACACTAATCAGATGTGAATGAAATGATATCCTTCCAAACTTCAGTGAGTTGCCAACACCATTTAACCTCCAGATTTTTTTTTAAACTAACTTTTCAAAAACTAATCATGCAGCAGAATATTTAGATAATTTAGGAAAAAAAAAAGGAATTTGAAAACTGTACAACCTGGTCACATAGGTCTTTAGGAAAATCAGGCAGCAGGCTTGAAACAAGTACAATAATTAAATAACAGCTATTCAAGTTATCTTCAAGTTTAAGAGATTAAAAGCTTCATGAAGGATAGATCTATGTACTGCCTATTAAAATGATGGTCAAGAACACAGTAGGATGAGTAATGAATCAGATTCTCATTTACTGAGGTGTGGTGTGTTAGAGTTTAGTGGTATTACTATTTCACAGAGGAAGGAGCATTCATATCCTTTAGTAAGAAAAACAGCCATAAAACAGGTCTTCTATGTTCTTGAAATAAGAATGGATTGGTCTATCATAAAGGAACATGGAGAAATGGAAAAAATTAAGATAATGTAATTGTTGTCCTACAAAGTATCTTTATGGAAAAAAAAAAAAAAAAAAAAAAAAGCCCTAATATCAACACAAACTTTAGGGGGCTGAATTTCTGGAGGAATCTCTTTTTGTGTCAGGAGGAACAAGGAAAAAGCATTATTTTTTTTCAGTCTGTTTATTTATTTACATTATGCAGGTGTGGTTGCTTTAACAAAAGAATATTAGTAGCAGATTGTAAGCAGCAGCAGTATGCATGAGAACAGAGCTCCACCCGTGGTTGTTTCTGCAGTTTACTGCAAAATAAGATTAATACTACAAAATTCAAAGGCAGCAGCTCAGGACCATGCATCTACATGCACAAATATTATGTAACAATAATTTCCTTTTATTTTTAAGCAGCATGAATCTTTGTCAAAGGAACTTTGTATAGTTCTATCATAATGTCATTCATTTTCACTATGCTCTGTTAAGAACGGATATGGTGCTGTTGTGTACATGGAAGCTGAATACTCTGCCCAAGTTCTAAACATCTTCTGCTGAGGCCACACAATATTAAATCTGGAACAGCTAAGTGTCATGTGCTGATAACTTTACTGCTTTCTTCTCACACATGGAAAACAGTAAACTGGTACCAATGAACTTCCATTTTCATATGTGTATCTATTCATATCAATAGTATTCTGGTTCACCTCAGAATAATGCTGTCACTAACTGAAATCAAAGGAATCCATAAAATCATTAGGGAATAAATCCTTGGGGGGTGCTTGCCTGTAACAGTACTCCACATTCAGGCACTGCTGGGAAAGAATGGCTTACATTTAGATTCTACCTTTAACAAATTAACTAACTTTCAAAATATGAAGATTCAGGGTCAAGTATTAAAGAAAAACGTGTAACTGAGACAGATGCATCTTTAATCACTTCCAGAGGTAATATCTTTTCCTTTCAACTGCTTTACCTGCAAAACTGCTTTTGCTGAGAGACCCAGAGAAGTTCTTGCTTTTGGCATTTGTTGCCTGGGGCTGCATCCTGCAAGGTCAAGGTTTCCTACTTTGGCTGTAAAACCTCATTGACTTCACTAGAATTATACGTGGTACCTTAACTGCATATATTGCACGAACCATAAGATGAATCGCCACTTAAGAAAATGTGTTTAGAATATGCATTGCACATATGAAAAATGTACTAGATTCACTTTGTTGAAGACTGGTTGATCTATTCATTTTGAACTATCTGCTTTTGAATTCTGCTGTTTTGCATCTCTGAGTATGCTGACAGTCCTGTCCTACAAAACTCAGGCACTGTGCTGGCCCGCTGGCTGAAAAGTGAGATTAGAAGAATGTTCTCTCACAAACAGATTTGCATCATCCCTATGCATGTGACAAAAGTGAATTAAAAAGAGAAAAGTCCCAACTGCCACATGTCCATAAATGTAGCTATAGGGCTTGTCAGCAACATCTACCTTGCAAAATATTGCTTTACAAAAATACTAAACATTTGCAGTTTATAAGAAGTGAGAACTTCTGATAACAAACAATTTAAAAAATATTTTCATCCCTGGACTTATTTTTGTGTTCTACAGTGGCATTGGGTTTTTTTCTGATCTTTGTCAGACCTCCTGAAGGTAAGTGTAATCCCAAAAAGCTTTCATGGTTTTATTAAGTAAGTCAGCTAATATGTCTAGATAAAAGATACTATCTCTCTCTGCAGACTTGTCTTCTTTTATAAGTATATACCTCTTCTTTTACAGGGAAGTCTTTATTCAGTAGGCCAAAATGTAATTTTTAATCTTACTATTTAGTGTAATATAATATAGAATCACAGTTATTGTAAGGTTATTTAAAATCTATAGAAATAAGCTTTCTGCAGATTATATAAATGACTAACTGTGGCACTTTTCTAAATCATATTAAAATCTATTTTAATCTTCTTTATAGGATTGTTAGGATCCAGTTTCTAATTTATATGCAATTATCTGGTTTAAAACATTGAAGGATATTTCCTTTAAATTACTCAAACGCTTTTATAAATTGAATTAGGTCAGACTGCATCATTTTTACAGGCATCAGTTAATATTCACAATGCGATGCAAAACCTACCTTCATTTTATTTTTAAAGGCTTTTCATAAAATTGTTGGGTAAAAAAAAGATCATTATGGTAAGGTTTTTGTGCTGCTCAGTGTCCTCTCACTATCTAAATTTGAGCACTAGTTGAAGCAGAGCCCTTCAGTGGCATGGAAGACAGAGCTCAAGAGCCCTTTTTTGCCCCATTTCCTCCGTGCATCTCTGCTGAGGGCTGGTCAGGCTTATTTCTGAAGATCTGTCCTTATATTGCCAGTCTGGCACTGCTGGCAAAAAAGCAACTCCTTCCCGCAATCAGAAGATAAAGCCTCACTGGGAAATCAAATGTAGAGACATGGGAACAAGCCCTTGGTAATGATAACAGCTTTTTTGTTTTGTTTGGTTTGGTTTGGTTTGGTTTTGAAGGAGTATAGACCAGCTGGTGTTGGGGGCCATAACCTGATCTCCTTCTGCTATCTGCCCCTTCAGTCCCACTGCCATCTCTTGTAAATTTGAAGGTTAGATTTGGGGTTAAAGCTGCTGCTTTGGGGCAGCTGGGTATATTGCTGCAGCATCCGAGGATGCTCACTCCACCTTTCATGGTGGCTCCTTTCCTTCTCCCTGGCATTAGAAGTTCTCTCTCCTTTTTCTCCCCAGGGTGCATCAATGTCTGGCTGGGGCTCTCTTGGAGAGGATGCCTTCTGTTTGGAGCAATGCCCTCCTTCTGCAGTGTCCCTGGAGGAGCATGGTAAGACAGCCAAAGTTTTGGGGGCAGCTAGAGCTTGGTGAAGATCAGAACGTCATGGTGGCTTGAAGCAGTGAGGGTCTGTGTCTCAACGGCTCCTGGACATTAATGCTCTCCTTGAGACAATGCAGGAAGTGAAGAGACGAGCTGGGTTCTGTGCTTGACCCCAGCACCATCCTGCTGGGCCGCCCTGGCCACCTAAGCGCCTTTCCTACCTGTAAAAGGATAATAATGATGCCCACCTTCTTTGCAGAAAGCTTTAAAACCAAGGAGTGAAAAGCATTATATAAGAAGCGTTATTATCGTTGCTCCTAGCAACTAGCAGCCTGCTTCCTGACAGCTGCAAGAGCAGTTCACAAATGACAAAAATCCAAATTTCCTTCCCCTCTACATTTTTTTTTATTTTTCTTGTGAAATTGTGAAACTCTTCCTTTCACCCTTTCTCCCAGTTGTAAGCATCAGCTACATGCTTACATGATGCAGTGTCAGGGGGAGAAGAAGGGGGGTCCTTTCGCTTCCTGCTGCTGCTCTGAATTTTTTTCAGAGTGAATGGAAGGATGTCAGGGTCCTGGATTGTATTATAGAAATAGGATTTTTTTTGATCCTTTGCTGCTCCGAAGATATTCTTGCAGTACTCTAATGGATAATAAACTGATTCTAATGTGGTCTAAATGTCTGCCAGTAGCTCAAAAGGTAAATTGAAGGACAGAACTATAAGTAGTGAACAGTGTTATTATCATTTTACTCCCACCAGAAAATCAAAATCTGTGTTTGTGCAGGCTCACTTTGTACAGCTTGTCATTCCCCTGTGAGAAGTGATGGGAGAAATGCTTGGCACACTGACTCTAAAAGCAAATGCTTTTTAAAATTATGGAGTGCATTCCAAGCTTGATGAGGGTATATTAATATATGTTATGACAGGAGCTGTGTCAAATTCCATGGTAAAACGAACAAAATTAGGAATGTGCTCATCTTGTAAGTCATGGGGCTGCTATGAAAATGTATTTGCTGCTAAAATGGCATACACCAGCAGGAGGAAAAACCCATTAAAGTTCTGACAAGACGCTCTCACTTCTTGGGCTTTTACTGGTGATCTGAAATTTGTTAAAGAAGTATTGTAATGAATTTTGCTGGAGTGGGAGAAGGGTGTTGCAAAGTGGTTTGCTTTCAGTGGGGATGGCGGAGGAGAGTGGGGGGGTGAAAGAAATGTTCCCGAGTCTCCTCTGTTACATGATGCTCAATGGCAGCTGATGGGTTGAATGCACAGAGGCACTTGGGTCCCTCCAAACCATGTAACATTAGAGAACTGCACTAGTGTTCAGAGCCCTCCTTTTCCCATTTTTTGGTGTGAGATTTTGATGAAGATATAAAACTGAGTTTGGAGGTGACTTTTAAGTAGAGTTCAGATCAGATCTCTCCTGCTTTGAATTATGATTCATGAACTGAAATTTGGAACTGTAAATTATACCTTCTAAGAGCAGCCTATGATAAGACCACATTCCCTTATGTTCTTCAGTGTGCACAGTTGAATGTCTCTTGTATCCTGACATGCCTTTTTTCTGTTAGGGGAATGCCGTTATTTGAATAAAAGTGGTACTTACTGTTCTCGTATGTTAACCTTTTATATATTAAATAATTTTATTGCCTATTTTTAACCTTGTATGGATAAAATAACTTTATTATCTATATCTATCTACATATATATACACACATGTATATATACATCCAAACAAATAAATACACACCTAATAATATGCATGCAAGTAACATCTGTGCTATGTTATCTGGAATAAATGCTTATGGAATTTATCTTTCATATATTGTAGCTAATCATATAGAAATAACTATTATTGTTACTTTTCCAAATTTACTAACAGAAGAAAATGATTTCCCCATCCAGATTATTTTTTCTGTGGGACTGCTTTAGTTCATTTGCAAATTGATTTGTAGTACAATAATAACAAAATGGTCCAGTATGCAATGACCCAAACCACCCTCATCTATTTTGTCTGCTTAGCACAAGTTAGAATTGAAGAGCAAATTTCACTTTATGTTTCATGAGAATTTGTAGTTTAAATTTATTGAAATTCTTTAGGCAGAGCAGAAGGTGTTAATGTTAGTTGTCATCAATGCATAAAAGATGTAAGAGATGCTTTTTTGCCTTTTTTTTTTTTTTGGTTGTTGTTGTTGTTCAAATAGTCTACTCTGAAAACAGCCATTTCATGTACTAATTAAAAGTTTCAGGCATGTTTATATCTGGTGCTAGTTACACTTAGGTTGCTTAACCTGGCATAATGAGGAGAAAGTTTCAACACTCCATTGAAAGAGGCAACCTTCTGTGGAAGAGTGTCTGTTATAAAATACAGTTAAAATGCAAAGAAGTAGAAAACACTTAAGCATTACAAAACAAGACCTTTACCATGTGTTCTTTTTTTTTTCCTTTTCTGCTTTTAACTTAGAATTGCTGTACTTTTTTTTTTTTTTAACTTAGTGTGTTCTACCATTTGGAAACTTTCCTTTTTCATTTGTATTTCTTTTCAGTCCTGGAGAGGATCAAAGTTGATTTAAGCTTCTGTTTGCATGAGAATTTAATATATTTTATTTTGGACCTTAGCAGCCACAAGCAGTGTGACTGCAAGAGACCCAGAATTGGCCTTGTGTTTCATAAGAGTTTCTAGCTGCTTTCAGTCCTTTGGAGTGAACCAAAACATATCTGAATGGAAGAAACTTCCCCAGAAATAGATCCCTGGTAGCCATGAAAAATGACCTTTTTCCTCCTTCTTGAGCCTGCTCTGAGACTTCAGGGCTTTGAACTTCCCAGTGAGACATTTGGAGAAATCCCACAGACTTGGAACGTAGCTAAGGGAAGATGATTTTACAGAGGGTGTAGATGTGCATACACCTAAAATACTCTGGCACTTCCCAGCATCATTTCCACCACGTGAGAGAGGAACCTCTGAAGAAGCGACCTCTCTTTCCTCGCCTCCAACCTGCTCTTTTTTTGCTATGACTTAGCCACCTTGTCAATCCTGAGGTGGGACCAATGATGTTATTCACATTATGCGACTGAAGCTGAGTCTTTCTTGTTGGAGATTTTGTCCCTTGTACCTATCTTCACTGGCACCAGTCGATATGAGAGTTCAGAGAACTGTTCCTGTGTTGGTGCTCACACAGGTCCGTTGCTTGAGCTCTCTCAACTGTGCTAGATTAGTAGATTCCATGCTGGACCTTGCCTGACTCCTCCATATGTGGATCAATCAACAAGTACCATCACACTCTGAAGGACTTCTCAGCTTTAGGAGTCCAAATAGAGACATCTAGGTCTGATGACAATAATGTGGATTTAAAGAAATCTTATAGCCATTCTTAAAATACAGTGAAAAGAAGACAGTTTACCACTAACTGATTTTGAAATGAGTTGTCTGCAGACATACTCCTTATTATCCAATCTCCTTTCCTTCTCCCTCAAGATTCATGTTTATTGGGGGAATAATGAAACTAATGGTTTGTTTCACAAATATTGTTTAAATAAGCAAAGAAATAGTGCATCTAGGCTGAAGCTATCTGCAGTTCTTCTACAACCTTTGTAAGGTAGATTTCTGTTTCTGCTTTTGCCATGCAAATAGTTATTTCTGGCCTTTTGCCTGTTCAGAGTCGTAGAAAACTTAAGACTGCCTGCAATATCCATGTTCAGCCTGAGGCTGCCAGTATGACATGAGTTTTACAGGAATAGCCCACTGGCATTTTAGGCAGGCAGACTCAGAGGTAGAGTGGCCACTGTCCTGACCATCAGTACAGTGCATCACAGTTAAAGATGTCAGGGATACCCTTGAGGGATAGAACTATCGCTGTGGAAATGATAGTGGCGAATCCTGTGTGGCTAATACTCTGGTTCACAGTCTGGGTTATGATACTGGAAATATCTCACTGCCGAAGATACTCAGAAGATCATTGTGTTGTACATGGCTGTCGCTCATTGAATCTGTTGTAGGAAATGCAATCGGGAAGGCCAATTGAAATTTTTAGTAATTTTGCGTAGTAGGTTTTTGTAGATAAATGTTTAACCATATTGTTGTAAAGGGAACAGAGGTCTTGGATTCACCACTGAAATAACAGGTATCATATTCCCATGATGAAAACACAAGATAAAATTCCCTCTCTCTTTGCTTTATTGGAATTGACTCATCAGATGGGAAAACTAAAGGAAGATAAGGAGGAAATGGGACTTTTTTGAAGTTTTTTTTTCTTTTTTTGAGTTTCTGATATTCTCTAATTACCACAGTGTAACACATGATCCTGAGGATATATCCCAACTGGAGCACTCTCTCTGATAATTGATACAGTAATTCTTTTATCCTTTCTCTCAATCCTCTCTGGAGAAAAAAGTTTAAATAACAATAAATAAATGGGTGAATTTCTTTAGGGAAAAATAAAATCTAAATTTAATTCATATGTATTCAGAGAATAAGAATGCCTCACATAGTTTCTTTCAACCTGCCTTCACCAACAGCCTCTCTCAAGTCAGACTGATAGCCTTTGATGTGTCCTGCACCAATTCATGGCATCCTAAAACCTTACTCAGCTCCACCAGTATATACCTTGCTTGTTGCTGGTTTTGCTTGAGGACAGATGCATTTTCATTTCCTTCTCTCCTGGCATGCTGTAATGCTATGTGATATCCAGATTTCTCATGACAGCTTACAAAATTGCTAAGAGCTCTCCTTTTAGTCCAATCTGTTTTGTTTGTCACTGAAGGTAAATTTTGGATGTACAACTTTTTCAAGTCTGCAAAGTTTTTCAGGAATATAGTTGCTTTATCACATGCACTTTACTCCCATCATCTTAAAGCGGTGTCTTGCAGTTATGTAGACTGCATTGAAAGACTAATGAATTCCTGTGTACTTATACTTTGCCAATCACACTGTTAAAATGATATATATCTGCTGCTGCTTTCATTCTCACCTTTGAAAGACACAAAAAGGAAATAAAAATGACATCATTTTGACATCAATGACATCAAACTTAAATTACACATTTACAATGATGTTGCAACATCATGTCCATGTACATGGCTGCCTTTTTAAAATTCTTGTTACTTTGCTTTGTTTGTGCTGGGAATGTTTCTTGCATGCAACGTACTGCTGTAGACTTGAAATGTAGCACACAGTGAACTACTCAGGCATCTGCTTGGAAACCTCCCCAGGAATTTCAGTATTGGAAATCCTGAGATGTATTCTTGGAGCTGGGAAGAGATAAGCTAAATAATGGTAAAGAGAGATCTTTGAAAAAAAAAAAAGAAAAATAATATGAGATGAAAATATTAGGCAGGAATGTGTTCTTATGTGTAAGGGAAGTAACCTTGTAATAAGGCCTCTTTATTAACTCTTTAGCAAGAGAAGAGTACAACTGTAGCCCCATTAGATTGTCTTTTAGGTAAATGTTGCTTAATATAGAATCAGTAAACTAAGCAGGAATCTAAACACTAGAAGAGTTTTGAAGTCTTGTCTCCTAGACTTCGTCTTCTTTTAGGTGGTATTCTTTCTTTTGTCAAATTTATGGGTGACTGTAAAATGACAAGCATGATGTCATCGATGCAAACTATAGAAGGTACATATTTATGTAAAAATGCTATTTTGAAGTATTAAAAATTATCATAATGAATGAAAAATTATCATACATTTTTTTTAAGAATTCTGACATGTAGCAGTACCCTGAGGGTGTGTTTCAAGTTTCTTTTTTAAAACCATCTGAATATTAACCAAGTGATCTCGAGAGAACTTTTAAATGAGATTGTTTTGTTTATCTATCTACATGCATTTTCAGTAAAGTCAGTATCAAAGAAAGAATGCTATGAATAGTATTGTTGATCCTAAAATGTTGATTTCTTTGATTATTTTTCTTATATTTGTGGAGGGAAATGGGCAGTGTTGTTATTTTCAATAAATGTAGCTAAACCTTGTAACTCTCAGTTCTGTTGCAGGTTAAATGCATTGCATATATATCTGAATATTTTCTTTGGAGGAAAAAGACATTGAAATATTTAATAAAATATTAGTTGGACTTTGTTTTTTGTTGCTAAGCTCACTTTGATTTAAAAAGAAGCTATTAGTAACAAAGAACTGATTTGCCTAATGGTATCAAAAAACAAAAAAGAAACGAGTATACAAGAGGATTCTTTTGATTGTTGTTGTTTGATTACTTATTCGAACTTTTAAAAGGCAAATTATAATATTACTTTGTATCCACAAGAAAAAAAAAAAAAGTTATTCCTTAAATCTCCAGGAATATATCAGTTAAAACAGTTAAAGCCTCTCATTGGTCAACTGCTCATAAAAGAAAGTACATATAGGGGAGCTTCACAATCAAGCTATATTGTTAGGCCATATATTAATACAAATTGCAAGTAACACTGCATTGATTTATAATCACTTTCTCAAAATTATCTCTTTTTTCTACACTTAATTCTCACCACAGAGAACTCTATCCATATCATTCTAGCATATACATTTCTACCACAAATTCAATCTAAGGAGACATATTTGAATATAAAGAGTTGCACAACAAATATTTTTCTGATGTTCAAAAAGGTTGGACAGTTCCTTGTGATTTAACAAAGTACATAAGTACTGTTTTTATAAATACTAATTTATTTAATAAAAATACAAAAATATAAATATACATATATAAAAATATCATGATGAATCCACACACAGACATTCTTTAACTCAATAAATATGGCAGTAATATCAATCTTTTTTAAGTATACTTTTGAGGTTATGTTACAATGCAGGTGCACCATGTTCCAGCTAGTAGGAAAGGTAATGCAAAGCGACTAAAAAAATTAAGTTTCCATCTCATTATTGAAGGCACAAAAAGCCTTTTATTCTATTTTTATTGTAAATGAAAACCTTTTTTTTTTTCAGAGGTTTTCAGGCAGAGAGGGTGAATTATAGATTTTCAAAAATCTAAATCATTCATATTCATTCACGTTGACTTATTGATTAAGCAAACCCTTACTAAGACAACACCTATTTTTTGTATTTTTTTCCCAAGTAAGAGAGTAGGCCACTTTATCTAGTAACATAGACATTAATTCCACTAACACTGACCAGGTCACAGATTATTTTCTCAGTCTCGGTCACTTTCCTCTCCACCATACATATCTGCTAGTTTTTTAAACCGAGGTCCCCAGTCACTGAGGTAATCATAATCTTGGTTACCATCTGTGGTAAGTGACTCCAAGGAGCTGAGTGAATTTGCTATGGAATCATTTCCTTCATAGGCATATGTTGCTAGTGAATCATAAGGAGGTGCGCTTGGGTCTAAATCATTTTCCTTTAGCCTTCGATGAATAAAATCCTGGACGTCAATGTTTTCCCAGATAGGTACCGTCCTTCTTATCTGAAATATGGTGTCTGGGATGACATCTCTTCTCATCTTACTTTCCTCCCTTGCCTCTGGATTTCTTAATGTGCCAATGTCAAAAGCCTGGGTATCTTCTTCCCCACCTCCCTCATCATTGTAGGTCACTATGTTATCCCGAACATCATCCTTTGAGATAATCAAGGGTTCTTTCTTCCGCTGTCTCTTGAGGGCTGCGAACAATACAACTAACACTGAAACAAAACAAAAGATGAATATAGAGATGGGTAGTTAGCAGTGAAATACAGGATAAAATATTTTGCATTATCTGTGGTTCATGAAAATTTTATAGTTAGGATAGGCTGCTTAACAGGACAGTAATGACAAAAGCTAGCCCTAAGTTAAACTGAAAAGAAGAAAATATTACTATATTAATATATTTATAACGTAACAGTTAATATCTGTTCTGACATCTAGTAATAATTAAAATATTATGTATTTGATGTAGATACACATTTTACTATTAAGATGAAGTTGAAAAGCAGAGAAAATAAATTCTACTACTAATGATTGACCTCAATTTAGTTTTGTGCAGTGCTGCCTTCCTAGCAGTCTGCAAGGGTAATTTTATCGAAAGTGGTTGTATTTCCTTTGCAAAAGTAATTCATGCTTTTGAAAGCTAGGTTTTAGGTATTCCTAAGTGCCTAATTCACTTTTGAAAAATGGGATTCACAAGTCTTTCTGAAAATAAGAACCTGAAGGCCTTCAGCTCTCCGTATTATTGACAAAACTCTCTTTGCTTTGATGACTGCAGGAACTGAAATCCAATCTTCGCTGCTGTTTCTCTTTAAAAACATGATCCCCCCTAGTTTAAGAAACTTAGATGAATAGCTCTTCCTTTTGCAGAGGCAGGGATTGAAGCTGAAATCAGCCTCTTTAGAAGGACATGAAAAACTGCTGTTAAGATTTGTAAATACGTTCCAGGACCTAAATACTATTGATTTAGTAACAATTCAATGCTAAAATGTGTTTAAGAACGTCAGCCTAACTCCAGTAGCCGGAGTGAATACTGGAAGCCATGAGAATCATCTGGACATGAAGCATAACAGTGGATGCCAAGCCATACCTACATGTGTAACAGTGCTGAGCACTTGTGCTCAGTCTTAGGAGTAGTTTTTTTACCCTAAATAACTTGAGTGCTGGTGAATAAAAGGAAGAGATGGCAGAGATGAAGGCAGAGACAAACTGAGGGCAGAGACAAACTGAGATCTTCTGCATACAGTGTTGTGAATGTAAAGGCTGTTCTGTTTTGTTTGTGACTTTGTATGTGCACGGGAGCCATTCCTTTAGAGTTTTTCTAATGCTAGATGAGCAATAACCCACTCAAGTGTATTTAAGACCTTCCTATGAAAGAATGGAGACTAACTGTTAGGGTAGATCAGTAAAAGGTCATTACAGAAAAGTGTCTTCCACAGACAGATGCAGAATGTGCTGCCCATGGAAGTGATGCAACCACCAACCCAGTGTTCAAGAAACATGTAGATGAGACACTTAGGGACATGGTTTAGCAAGTATGGTGTTTAAGGTTTTACAGTTGGTCTTGATGATCTTAAAGGTCATGATTCTTAATGATTCTACAAAATCTTTATGATTCTATGATTCTATAAAAGGGGCCTTTGAAGTTACGGACACTGCTGTGATGGCAAGATAGAGAGCCAGATGCAGGACATGACAGCCCATGCCATGCCGCGAGTGCTGCTCCTGAGACTATGCCAATAATTGTCCTGAGGGACCAAAAGCACGCCTAGGAGGTGCTCAAACCTCAGCCATCTGGAAAACCTGATCAAGTTCCCACCCTTCCCTATGCTCCACAGAATAGATGTGGTTTCCATTTATTGTCCCTCTTCTTATTCCCTCTGTAGTCCTTTGAATATTTGCTATAGGCAGTGTGAATCCAGTTGATCTTGTTACTAGTCTAAAAAAAAAACCCAAATAAGTGCTCTCTTTAAAAATGTATTAACTGGCATGTATGCTTTTCACTGTCCGCTTGGTGAGCTTTTTGCTAGGAAATGTGGGAAGAGGAAGAGATCAACCACAAAATTTGACAGGAAAGCAGAGAATGAAAAGTCACTTTTCTAGTAATGCAGGTTGCAATTTTTATGTCCTTAATCCAAGGTTATCTACTAGCATTTATTCTACGTCTTTCATTTATCCCCTCACCTTTGTACTTCTTCTGCTCCCCAAATATCCAACTCGTTTGTGCTCACGCTTTATGCAATCAGCTGAGCTCACTACCACTAATAAGCATTTGAATGTTTCTCTGCTACTCTTTTCAGCTAAATATTTCCTGAGAATAAAATTACAAATGATTCATGATTAAATAGTTAGCATAATTGATCATCTTTTAATCACTGATAAATGTAGCATGCAGCAGGAGTATGATTTAAAGGACCTAGATTTAAATGAAGTTCTATCTGTAATGTATGATATTACTCATATGAGCATGGTATCTAAAACTGGTCCTAGATTTTCAATTTTATTTCATTTAAATATGAACACAATTTCTCACATTTTTGTGATTAGTAATAACAAGAAACAGTCTATATGTAACTTCCTTTCCCACTTTGCCACTTCCTCTCCCACTTTAGAAAACAGTCAGGCTTAAGAATATATATACATACACATATATACTAGATAGGAAATATTTCTCTGCAATGTCACATGGATAAAAGGTTGAAGAACATCAGAAGCCTAGAAGTGACCAGTGCTTCACCCGGTTGATGATAAATACCCCATCAAAGGCGCTTACCCAGCAGGATGAGGATGCAGAGGAGGATGGCAATGAGCGCCCCTGTGCTGAGGCCTGCGGGAAGGAGCAGGGCCTCAGCGTTGCAGGACTGCATGTTGCCCCGGCTGTCGCAGGCGCACACGCGAATGGTCAGCGTGCCTGTGCTGCTCTGGATCGGGTAGTCGTTGTCAAATATTATGATAGGCAAGAGATAAGTGCTCATCTTGCTGCGGCTGTATCCGTTTCTTCTCGTCATTATCCCTGCTGTATTATCTAAGATGGAAGAGCAGAATAAACGAGCGCTTGGGGAAGAAGCTGTATGTGGCATGGGGCATAGAGGAGGAGAGTATTTATTGATCAGTACTTACCTTTGTTGTCCACAATGGAGAAGTTTGGATGAATGGCAAATTCTGGCACCAATTCAAAGAAAAATTTGTGCCCTCGAGCAGGTTCATCCTTGTCAACTGCACTCACTGTCTGTATCAGCTATAAGGAAGACATATTTTGTGAATTTAGGAGCCTTGTTTGGTGGAAACAAGACCTCTGCTTTTTGAGTACAGTAAAAATACATTGAAGTTCTATCTGAAGACAAAAACTGATGTCCTAGAAGAAATGTTCTTCCCATAAACATAGGATAGATTACTGTCAAAAAAGGTGGGGGGGGCTATTTTGTTGTTTAAATATATAACCGCAGACAAAAAACAGACCCAGTCCTCACTGAAAGACAGACAACTGCTTTGATTTGTAGCCTGTGTCTCACAGCGGTGCAGGCACAACAGCCCTTCTGAATAAGCTGTAAACTCTCTGTGGCCTTACAAAGATGCAGAGTTGGGTGTAAACCAGGTGTTAAGTGGGTGTAACTCCCAATTCACCTCATCTGCTCCTGGAAATAAATTGGAGTATTGCACTGGCAGGATGCTGGTCTGTCCAGAGGTAATAAAGGGAGAGGCTTTACATGCTCCTCGAGCGATATGTCTGGCTGTGGAGTTTTATAGCTGCTCTAAAAAGGCTGTCAAGTCCAGCTGAGAAAAAAGGATAATAAAAGCACCAGCATAGATTCAGAGTAGTGTGGATTTAAAAGAGAGGACTTAGCAATAATTCTGAATTGGGCAGTCTTCCCTGTTTGTAAAAATATGTGCAAATATCTACCAGTGTTCATACATACACACATACACTAAGGATTTGATTTTTTTTTTTTGATTATTCTGAGCCACTATAAAGGCTGAAGGGAAAAAGAAAGTTGCAGAAATGAGGAAGGAAATAGCCTGGAATAGCTGTAGTTTGTGAAATGACTCGCAAGTTAAAATCATATACTTCTAGCATGTGATTAATGTGATAACTATTAGTAGTATGATTTCGGGGAGCAGAGACAGGCTGTTAGGTCCTTTGCATTCCCTAAGAGATATCTCACTGGAGAGTGACCTCCGCTGTACCTTGGCTCATTGGGAGCATATCTGAGTTTCACCAGAAGATGACAAAGTTCACTTGTATGAGAATAGGAGTAAGCTTCCCTCTAGGAAACTCAATATGGCCCAAAAGAGCAGTTTCTTCAACAGCTGATTGTAGAAAAGGGAAAGACATACTTGTTTCCCTGGAAGCTGTCAGGAAAACCAACAGCTGCCTTGAAGTTTCTAAGTGCTTCCAGTAAATCAGTATCCTAAAATTCCACTGACATCAAAGCCATTTGTTATCAAAGGCTTACTTTCCTGCTCGCTTTTCTGATATTTCCAGGGCACATGTAGTGTGAGTTCTCCAAGAAAAATAGCAATTGACAACACTGATTTGATTTTTAAGCTTTACAGCAATCAAGTTAGGAATGGCTTTTTCTTGTGTACTTCTCTGAACATAAGTTTGAGCGGAGATTGAGGATGCAGTTAAATTTTTAGGTTTTTGGCATCTCTCAGGATGGAAAACTATATCAGGCAAACATAATTATAGGGCTGCCACAAATGCCAAAATGTTCTTATAACTAAATGTTGTATAACTTAAATGTCTTATAACTTAAATGTTACTATAACATTCACAAGCCAGAAAGCTGCTGCTGCTAGTACTATCCTGCAAAACGAGTAAAGAACAACAGAATGTCTCCATTTGGTTCATTCACTTTTTAGGAGAGCCCACTGAAACATCCACAAGAGCAAGAGCTCTTCTAACCCCTCTGCTCTCACACCTCTCTTTTTATGAGATATATTCCTGGAAAACCTGTCATCAGTGAGGGACTTGATATGGTATTTGAAAATATTAGCCTTGAACGTTAGGAAGAGACTGTGCTGAAAACAGGATTATGTTGTTTTTCTAAGTGTGATTAGAATTAGAACTACTTTATTAAGATCTCTTCTTTTTTAAAGCATGTGATGATCGAGGCACTTGAAGAAGTTTTTTAATTCATTTACAAAGTTTCCAAGGCTAGCCTTGTTTGCCTTTGCCTTTGTTTGTGGCAAAGCAACTTCCTCAGTATGTCAGTCATGCTCCAATTATACCAACATTTTCAGCTGTCACAATACCCCTTTGCTAGTGACTGTGCATAGACTAAGCCCAAGAGCCCAAGATGATACTTCAATTTCATCTTGTGCTGTTTAATATAAAAATGTAAAATTACTACATTAAAGCATCCTTATAATAGAAGTAAAACACCAAATTAACATGAGATTTTTTTCTAATATTTTTAGAAGTTTGAGAACATGGCGAGAGAGAGTAAAAGCATCAGATATAACAGAGAAAAAGTTAAAATGTGTATAAAATAATACTTGTGCAATTATTTGGTGAAAAATTCAAGGAAAAAATATCCTGATAAAATAGCTGACAGAAATCGCAGCTGAGTATCACAAGGATTTTTGAGATCTATCAGTGGGTTGTTTGTAGGATCTGGATTTGATTCCCTTCATGTGCAAATCACACAGAGTGGACACAGAGGAACCTAATTACATTGAAAACTTGTTGTTGAGTGTAAGGAGGTGACATAAGTTATTACCTGCTCTAGCTGTTGGCTTCATAAATTGACAACCAGCTGTTCTTCCACCAGGAAAGATGGAAGAATAAAAGAACAATGAGAAAGGAAGATTATAGGTGAAATTTTCAAATGATGAATAAGTGAAAGGAAATTAGAAATGTTATCTAATTAAGTTTTCAGCTATTCAGCCATAAATAAAAGAGACAGTGTTAATGATAATCATGCCAGAAATTAAAGAGATTTGGCTATTTTTGCATATAGTGGTTTTAAAGGTAAATCTAGTATTGCTTTGTGTACATTTTGTAATTTTAAATCGGAAACGCATTCTTCTTCCCTTTTGAAGCAGTTATGATCACTCTTCACCTCAGCTTCAGAAAAAGATCTCTGACATTTTATGATTTATGAGGGAAGAGTTATTTCAAGAAAATACTTTTAGTCTAATATGATTCAAGCATATTAGACTTAAATGAAAAAAAACATATATTTTTTAACTTCTGTTTTTTTTTTCCTGCCATAACTTCCCACATGACTGAGCTCAATTTGGAAAATGCAGCATTTCTGTCATTCTTCTATTGCTCTGAGTGTGTGTGTGTGCATATGTTCTGCATATGTGTTTGAAGAAAGACCATCATACTCTTTAATTGATTTTATCAGGTAAACTCAAATTCTTAGGGGTCACTTATCTGTGAGGATAATGAAAATTCAATATTAAACATTTGATATAAATTATTTTTTAATACTCAGGCTGAAGAAGTTTTATAGCCTGGAAATATAGGGGGAGTCACGAATGAGGAATTATTTCCCCTGAAGTTGGAAGATGTCTTTCATGGCGGGGACAGGGATTCTTTTAAAGGGTTTGTGACTATTTCCCACTGGCATCCGTTTATTTTGACATTAATACTATTTTGTCTTTTTCTCCAGACTGCTGTGTTCTTAAGGCCATGACTTGTGCTGCAATCAAACGTGATTTTAGGTAATTCTCTGGCTCTTGTATAGATATTTATATTCATATTTATATTCAGCTCCGGAAAAAAGGAACCTGGAAAGTCAAAAGCATGGTGTTTACTCATTTCTGGCTACAAAGCTGCCTTGCAGGAGGCCTGAGAACAGATTCCCTGCATATATCTGTTACTTCCCTGTACTCTTTTGAGCTAGTTGAGCATTTTGAAATAATAAAGGTCCCTGAGCATGTCACAGCATGTCCTGCTCTTCTTGAGACCATGCCCCTGGAAAAGGCAAGCTGCACAGATTCAGGAATCCTGGGTCAAGGGCTCAGCCTTGCATTTGCCCCTAAAAGGAAGCACAGGGACCTTTAAAATAAAGCTAAGCCAGCAGCAGAGATCAGCATTAGCTAGCCTCTCTTTAGGTGAGGTTTTCAGCCTGCACTATTTTGGTATGTCTAGTGTACAGTTGACAGCTGCATCTTGCCTCCAGGGTACATATTTTACTGATGCAGTAACATGCTTTATATGCATTCTTAAAAGGCTTGTTAAAAAGAGTGGAAAAGATGGGGACTATGGGAGGACAGACACAATATGTTTTCAGGTTAAAAATTTCTTCCAATAAAACAGAATTTTATACAATTAGAATATCGTCAATGCAGTTTTACACTGCTTCTTTTAAAGATATCAGGCAGCATAATTAGTCATTGGTATTTATATTTTAAAAACACTTTTTTTTTCCTAATTTCCTTCCTTTATAATTCTCTTTGAATAAGAGAGTGAAAAATAATGCCATTTTCATAGAACTTTAAGGATTCTGTGCTGTTTTAGACAGTGTGTTTCCGAAGCTTTAAGACAATGCAGTTGTCATACAGGATGAAATTTGTACTTCTTATATCAGAGAAGTAAGACCATTGGAGATTGACATTGTTAAGCTAGAAATGCTTAGCAGTAACAGCTGCTGAGTTTTGTCCTTCTTCAAGTATGGGATTATGCACCTGCAAAGGAGGAGGCCTTGAATTCATTTGAAGTGTTTGGGATTTGATTCTTGTTATATTATGTCCTTAGTTAAACCTGGATATTGTGTAACACAGGGCAATTTTTCAACTGTCATTTTCTCTAGCTTTGCCAGCTTCTGAGATAAGACTTAAAATATATTACTAGTCATTTGCAAAAGGGATGTCTGTGGCATTTTGTTGTTTGGTTTTGTTTGTTCCCTTTTTTAGAAGTTGTTTAGGAGGGAACAGAACAAGTCTGAGATCGTGGAGCCATGTCTTTGTCGTTTCTTGCAATTTATTAAGCTTGTTTTGTTCTGCAAGTATTGTTTTGAGTGAGGTGCCACACCTGCTTTATCTGTGATGAACTATGGAAAAAATACTTTTGGAGAGCCTGTGCTACTAACAATCATGAGAACATCGTTTTTCACAGTGGCAATGGGGAGAAAGGTGGGAGAGCATCTTTCTCCTCTTCTGTCTTTCCCTCACTCCTTTTCCTGCCTACATGCACAGGCAAGGCCAATCATTAAGTAGTCTGGAATATCATAATAACATAGCACAGTGGTAAGCTTATGAGATGAAAGTTTTGCAGAAGATTTGGAAGTGGCTACATTTCTTTATAAAGTAGTAATATGCTTTAAGATCTCTGCTACCAAGGCATTTTTGAAGTCAATCCAGTTGTAGGTGGATACTTTATCTTGCGGTTTTGGAGGCTGAGAGTTCAAAAATCTTCAGGCATGTTCAAGATACTCAGACCTGTGTTACTTTATGGTGCTAGCTGCAGTAAGCAGCAGCGATCATGCTACTGCCACGTGTGCAAGCGCAAATGGGCTTTTGATTTCAGTGCTTTCTGTCTTATGAAATGTTCTAAAATATTTGCCATTTAACCAAATTTCGTGCTTGCTAATGAAAAAAAAAAAGTTTTTCAAGTGTTGGCTTTGTTTCGTACAAATTCTAGCAATTTTAAAGCAGAAGTTGAATAAGTGGCTTTTGATCTCTTTCCTATTTTAAAGGAGAGACAGAGTATTAACATGGGTCACTAAATAAAGCCAATAAGTATCTACCTAGAATAAGTATAAGCAGTTTGATACTGAAAACTAAATGGCTACATGAAAAATGTTATCTCTTTCTGCCTCATCTTAAAGTGGGAGTCTATCCAGAGTAGTCAAAAGAAAAATCTGTCAGCTTTCTGAATGACAAAACAAACTCTTCCTCTGTTCTGATGTTTGGGAGCCCCTAAATGGCAGGAAAGAATATAACATCAAGGAAAAGAGACAACAAAAACCACGTTTCTTAAAAAATATTGTAGTTGATGGATGTTGAAATTAGCTGAATTGTTACTTTTTTTTCCCACTTGATTCAGTCTCCTATTCAAGTCACTTTTCATGGTTCTCTTGGAGAGGACTGATTTTCTAAAAAAAAATCCCAAATAATTCCCAGGACTAGGGCGTGAGAGAACTTTTACCAAGGAGTATCTGGGGAGTTCCTGGGACTTTCACTGTCCACTGAAGGGTTAGAGATTTTTAAATTGTCCTAAGGGAAGGCTAGATCATATCCTCTTTAGCATGGGATTAGCCAGGTGGATAAGGCTCACGTGGCAATCAATCTAATGTAGATTCTCATGTATCTCTAGTAATAATATTTCTTCCAAATTATATTGTTGCTTGGAGACAAAGGAGTGGCAGGAGAAGGGGGGACACTCTATAGGATTTTCTCTCCCCTGACCCTCTGAGGGCTATCTTAAAAATCACAAATGGAGCCTCTAATATCTGCTGATATTGAGAATGAATAATGTAACTTGGCAGTGGAGAGCAATATTTGATCATTCTGGCTGCTTCCTGATGCGACTGAGATTTAGAGAGCAGTGTGATTAATAGCTGGGCCGATTAAAAAAAAAATCTTTCAAAAATTAACTAAATATATTTATCTTCTCAATCTGGCCCTCCTGCTGTGGGCACCAGAGGTAGAAGCACTACTGTGATGTGTCAGGAAGCAATTATGATACTAATAAGCCAGCTGCTTTAGCTGGTCTCTAAAATGAGGAGGAATAGCAGTAAAGGAGCACAACATGGTTTAATATCTTTATGCTGTTCTAGGAAGACTGATAAACATGAGCACTAAAGAGCACAGGCTATCTGGAATATAGTGTCTCTGCCCAAAGTGTTCAAGTTTGCATCTCTTTATTCTTTGCTAATCTTTGGGACATCAAAATAAAAGTAGTCTAGTGAAGGTCCTTTGTTTCTATGATGCTAAGTCAACTATGTATCAATGCCCAAATGCGATTTCAGATTTTGAAGAATACAACTGTTAAAAAAAAAATAGAAGAAAATCTGGATCTCCCATTCTTCTGCACCACAAGTTATGTGTGACTGCCACAGGAATAGGAATGAGAGCTGGGGGAGTTACACTAGATGCATACTGTCTTTCTAGTATTATTATAGATCATTTTTTCAATTAGGTAAAAGGATTCCTGGAATTACATTGATATGCTAGACAGATGGGAGGTCTGAATAACATTAGTATAACTAATAGACCTCTGTCATCACTGTATTTACAAATGTATAAAATTTACCAGAAAGGTCAATGAAATGCTATATGTTCCTGGAGATTTCATCAACTGTGCTGGACTACCTAGAATTTGGGTTAAGAAAACTGACAAGTCATACACGTGGGCTAAACTTGGTTCAAATATAGAAGAGAAATAATATTTTCTAATTCAGAATCTTGCACATGATTAATTGCATTAGAAACTTTCTTTTGGAATCTTTGGAGCCTTTCTTCATATTACGCAATAAAAGTATAACACTTCTGATATCAATCATTACACTAAAGTTTCCAGATTTATTTGTTTTCAATTTCTTGTCATGCAAAGAGATTTTGTGGCACAGAGAGCAGTTAGATTGCATGCCAGTTATTCAGTATAAATGGCTCAAGTTTTCTGAATGTACTCAAGCTAGAAAAGCAGGTTATAAATCACAAATGAGAACATGAGGGTACAAGTTTGTGGAATAGCTTTGCTCATTCTCTAAGCCTTGAACTACATGCTTATATGATAATTTATACCACTTGTTAAAATGCCATGTTTTGATCATAAACTGCAGTTGTTCTGAAAGAAGCACCCTGCTCATTTTTCTGATGTTATAATTTTCTTGACTGTTAATTTATCACTACATTTTGATATACATATTCCTCTGTATGTCATATGCCTGAAAAATAATGACTCATGAAAAAAAAAAAAAAAAAAAACATGGCTAGGAACCTTTTACCAACTGATTTCACTCAAAGTATCTTGTGCCTTTGTAAACCACTTGCCTAACTTCCAGAATTGGTTGCATTGAAGGAAAAGTGGGTAGGGTGGATATAAATTTCAGCATTTCACCATATCCTGTTTTCTTCCTTTTATATATGTATATATATATGTGCATGCACAAATATATATGTACCTTTTAAATAAGTGATAAAATATCATTAAAATTTCAACTGGTAAATTACACATACTTCCTCTTTCTACAGTTTCATAGGACCAGAGATCCTCCTTCCACTTCTGGTGACATCGATGTTATTTTCAGTACAGGATTGCCAAGATAGTTTGCCTAAATTCAACTCCAACGCAGACTGAATTTTAATCTAACATTGAAACAACTCTTTTATTCTTGTAAAGACTTTTTTTGTTATGTTTCTCTTTTATTTAAGCTTTTTTTTTTAAATGCTTGAGGATGGGACTACATCAGCTAAGCCTTGGAAGAAAATCCCAGAAAGAAACAGGATTATCTATACTACCTATCTTCTGTCATTATCTATTACTATATCTGTATTATTTGTATTGCCTGTAAATATTTTGTGGTGTTATGCAAGTTCTAAAATATATTTTCTGATATAAGTGGTGAAAAATAAAACTACCTTAAATTAAGATTTTATATTATATTAGTGTCAAATTTTACATCCCTTTATTTCCTTGAAACAATCGGTAAGTTCAGTAGAAGGCAGGAACTAAAGAGAGGGGTTTGTGTTCATCCGTTCAGATTATGATACACTTACTTAAGTGTTAACAGTATTAAGCACAGTTTTTACAAATTTTTACAAATTTACATCATGATGTAAATATGTATTTACCTGTCCTGCTTTTGCATTTTCACAAACAAATGTTTCATAGTATTTGGCAAATTCTGGTGCATGATCATTTATGTCTAAAATCCGGATGAAGACAGGTATCTGGCTACTTTGTTTGGGATTATCTGGAAAAAAAGAAAAAAAAGAAAAAGAAAAAGAAAAGAAATCATAGTTCACTGTAAAGAGTAAAACTTTAGAAAAGACCTGAAATTATCAAATGTGCTTTTTTTCCAACACACATCAGAAATGTTCATTTATCTTGATCATTATGATAGGTCTAAGAGCCATACTTATATTTGAAACAAGTGAATTTATTTTGAAATAATACAATGTCTATTTAAATTGATTTTCATTAAAAACAGGCCACAGTTATTATTGATGTCTCACTTGTATTCCACACATCAGTGGAATAAATGAATCATTTCAGAGAGCTGTTTTCCGAGGTAGAGCTGTCAAGAGTAGCATTTATTGGTTCAAAGCAGAAAAGCAGTTAAATTGTGTCCATTAGTTAAAAAATTAATAAAAGTTGTCCCTTGTTGCTCCTTTGAATGTCAAAGCAAAAAAAAAAAAAAAAAAAAAAGGTATGTGTAGCTGTTATTATCAGTTGATATTCACAGTCTTGATCCCCTAGGTCAAGCTATAGCTGGAGATGAATCTAACAGCAGAAATATTGAAAATGGAGACTGTATTTGGCAAATTATGAAAAAAATATGTATAAAGAAAAGGTATTAGTCTTCTTGAAAATGGGTATATATCTCTCCAAATACCTCTCCCTCCTGTTAAGCTTCTAGATGCCTGGAGTTCATAAAGAAGCATGAGGAAAGGGATAAGAAGGAAAAAAGCTCTTCCCTGCAGACAGTTATCTTTCTCTCTGTCCCCCCTCTGATGCCTGTTGTTGGTTGCTGGAAAGGAAAAGACATTCAAGAGGCATCCAGATGTGTCCAGCAAAAGCATCCAACAAAACAGAAAAAAAAAGGGGGGGGGGGGGGAGAGGAAAGGTGCAGGGCCAGATTTTCTTCAGGCCTGGAGGAGTAGTTTTCTCTGATCCTGGCATCAGCTGAAGATGTTGCCTGGGATGGGTTACAATGGATTGAAGATAAATATAACTTTTCCCCTGGCTTGAAGGGGTCACTGTGACAATGTTTTTTCTGTCCAGCCATGACCTCCTTTTTTCCAAAGGATTTCCCCTAAACTAGGGACTGAATTTAGGACAAATCTGATATATCTCTTGCCACCTAAATAATTTCTGGGAATTCTCAGAGAACTTGTCTAACAACTCCTCTACGCAGTTTTGTTCAGCCTGAGAACTTCAAATCCTCTTTTTCTCCAGTGGGCAAAGATAGGGATAAGCTGAACTTAAAGATACTCTGTCCATTGACAATAATTGGATAAGGACAAACTTAATGAAACAAGATAAATCATAAATACTGAAAAGTTTTGTTTATTTAATTTATTTTACTTCTAATGTTCTTCTTGCTAAATAGTCTCTGACTTACTTATTTCAGTTGCTATGACAGTGATATTGTGCCAGGGAGTTTCTTCCCGGTCAAGTGGCTTGGAGATAAATAAGGATCCATTTCCTGAATGGATGTTAAATATTCTGTCAAGGTCAGTATGCCGATCCACAGAATATCTGTCAAAATACAGTACATCTGAATGTCAATATGTATTGTTACAGTTTAGCTCATAGCCACCTATTAAAAATTTCTCATTTTCCCATCATTAACAGAGGATGTTTTCCTAACAAGTACCTGAGCTTCCCTGCAGTTGCTTAAGGAGCGCAGCATGTTGCAGATTCTGAGAAACAAGTTTTAAAAACAGTGAGGGGGATGAAGGGAAAACCATTTATGTAGGCAGTTTATTAGAGGTTTCTCAGAGATTCAAAATCTTATTTTAGCTTATAACCTGAATTTCAGAATAGCAGTGGCTTAACTGAAAGTGAACATCCTTAGATAGTATTTTCACAAGTTAATTGCTTTCTACAGAGCTCAGCCATCAAAGGACAAACATTGCAGATATTACTAAATATCACTTGAAAATTTTTGGTATATTACAGGGACCACCAAAATCATAGGGAAATTTTTGGATTATGTAGTTGTTCGAGATGGAAGTCCTTAAAATCTAATTTTCATGCTTTCACTTGCCTAGTTCTTTCCTATGAAGAGAAAAGTCATTTTTATGGGTGTTCTTTGATCTAGAGGCTAATGATTGCCTTCTATAAACAGGTTAAATTAATGTGTTTTTTCATAGTTTACTTAAAAATATTATATTTCTTTTTCTCCTCTCATAGCTCCTTCTCCAAATTGTGCTTCAGGTCATACCCTTTTTGTTCAGAAATGTAGAAATCAGGCTTTCTAGTCAGCTGCATGGTGAATATATGAATTTCAGTGTTGTATTTGTCACTGCAGATAATAATAGCAGATGGCTAACAATTACAGCAATTTCACAGTACGGAGCATTTACCTCTAATTGTTATGACTTTCTCACAGTCATTTCTTATTTAACATACTGTACAAATGGTGATCATTAAATAGTTAAGCTATGGAGCAGTGTAGGCAGTGTAATGTCTAGGGGGCTGTTTTCCTCACTGGCTCTGCCAAAGGTGAGATACAGAAGGCTGACTGCTATCAACCAGCGGGGAGGTGGAAATGTACTATTTGAGTATCTTACATAAGTTTGACTTTGGAAGCATGGCTTAAAAGCGTAATCCTGTGAAAGGTTTGGTGAAGGCGCTAGAACATGATGCATGTTACATGCTGACCCCCTTGCTTTCCTTTTACCTTGTGACTCTATGCTCCCTTTCAGAAACATCTCCTGTATTGTATTACCTGTGTTTGTCATATCACAATAGATATTTCTCTGCTTCACGTATTTCAGTGACCTTTGTGGGGTTTAGCTACTTGTGGGGTTAATTACCCGAGTAATTACTCACTCCTACATTGTGTACCTATCACATTTTATGTGTGAAATTCAATCTAAATCTAAATCATTTTATTTTGTGTGAGGGCTTACTTTATTGCATTCTTGGTTATATCTGGATCTTGGGCTACAACCTGCCCAATAATATTTCCTTCCTTGACATCTTCATCTACCTCTATTAAATAAGAGGTTTTGCTGAACACTGGAGGCTCATCTATGTCTTCCACGGAAATTTTGACCAGAGCTGTGTCTTTAAATGGCCCCAGCTGGAGAAAACGGGGATCAGGATGCGTGTTGGTTGCTTCCACTCTTAAGGTGTATAACATCTTGTTCTCAAAATCCAGCTGCTGGGGAAGCAAATAATAGTAATAATAATAAAGAAAACGATGTCATTTTACAAGAAAAGTGAGTCAGTTTTATAATGCTGATTTAGAAGTCTAGGCTTTATTAAGGTACAATTAAAGTCAAATAAAACTGAGGGTTTTATACTTTTATCTGCCTACTACTTCTTCAGATTCCCAGAAAAACAGATTTTCTCTTACAAGAGGAATCAAGCTATAGAAAAGTAGGAAGACTCTAGATGTAGGAACTACTCAATCTTATTTTTTTCACCTCTATGACAATAAACCAGTTATGCCGATTCCTAAAGACTGTCTATCCTGTATGCACTTTCCTCCCTCCATTACCATCTACCCCTGCCTGTTCTGTATCAGGAGCAAACCAGACTTACCTCTGGCCTCTAAATTCCAGAGTGAGAAGAAAAACTTTGAACTCTGACATCCAATATATGCGATATTTACATTATAACCTCAGTGTCCACACTTATCCACATATTAAAACTTATTCAAGATGTTATTAAATCTAATGTCAAGATGTTACATAAATTTAACACTCAAAAATTGCGAAATGCCAGATTTAAAGTAGAGTTCTACAGAAACTGCAGAGCCTGTGCTTCTGGATGAATGACTGACACCGACATTCCACTACCAGGACAAACATTAACAAAACTGCCCTTTTCATTTTGAAGCTTGTGTCCCAACATACATTTTTTTTCTGCTTTCACTAACACCATCTGTCAGTGTTTCTGAGCACCTAGACTTCTAGCTCTTTAGAAATAAGAAATGAAGCATGTAATTCAGGTAAATGTTTTGGGGTATCTACACAAGTTCTGTGTTAACCAGACCTTCCAGTTTTGGGGCAATTCTGTTTATGAACTATTCAGAATTATCTCTGAACTATTCATGTTCATTCCATATGTACCTATACGTTCATATATATACCAATATGCATGCACGCACACACAAATATTCATGCACCTCTCCGAAAATGGTTGCATATAAATCTGTGTTCCCTATAAATGCAAACTTTTCACAACAAACACCATATGAATAAAACTGAGCATAGTGTTCATAGCTGACATTATCATGGGAGCCTTCCGTATAGGATCTGTTCTAATGTCTAATGTAAAATAACAGTAACTGTAGCCTGGTAGTGCTATCTCCACTTTTTTGTAAGTTTAGAAGTCTGAACTCTCAAAAGCAATCAATAAATAATCAGATAAAGTATTTTGAATTAAATTTCCGCCTATTGCTTTGCACCTTGGGCTTCCATTGACATGATATGCAGCAACTTAAGTTTCACCAAGATTAAACCAATAGAGCTTTCAGGTATTGAAGGTCTGAACTCAGCATTTTGGGTAAGAGACTCCTGCAGTTTTCCAGGCAAATTAGAGAGGAACAGGTTAGCCTCAGAGGTATAAGTTCATCAAAATTAAACTGTCAGGAAAGCCTCGGACCCTTGTGAGCCTGGCTGCAGCAGTCAACTGATAACCCCACTACGAATTGAACTCCGGCAGGTTTCCACAGCCTAATTCAAAACCACTGCATGTGAGAGTTTATACACCAAACAGACAGTAGCCACAGAAATATTGCTTTATGTGAAATGACATGCCAGGAAATTTCCCTCAAGACCTGAAAGTAACAGAAAGATGCTGAAGAAAGAGAAGAACAAAACTAATGCTATGGCAACTTGACCTCTTGCTAGATCTACCCTCCCTTCCCCTAGAACAAGGTAAAATATCCTTAACACCTGCAGAGCTAAGTATATATAAAGGAGAAAGGAGAAAGAAAAAAAAAAAAAAAAAAAACCTTTTTGACAGTTATAATCCCTTCTTGTGTGTCCTTGTCAGTGATGATGTCAAACATGTCTGACCCATCCCCACTGGAGATGCTGTACTCGGTCTCTGCATTCTCGCCCACATCGGGGTCATTGGCTTTAATTCTGCCAAGAGGAGTCCCAGGTGGTGCAGATTCAGGAGAGCTGAACAGGTAGGTGCCTGGGAGATTGAAATCAAGCATTTATTATTTTGAGGAACTTTGTTCTGAATAATAAACATCTTCACTTTCATCTGGATTTTTTAAGTAAGTTGCAGTTTGAAACATTTTAAGGAAGAATCCATTAGTCATCATAGTAAACTTTGAAGCATGTTTCAGAGCTGATTGACAAACTGACAAAAAAAATTCAAGACATTCTGCAGAGCCATTTAGTGCTGCACTTTTAATGCATTTTTTTTTCTTATTCTTCATCTATAAGGAATACAAAGTACTGATTATTTAATCATGTCTTTTTTTTTTTTTTTTCTTCTCAGTCTTCTAGAAAAATTCCCACATAAAAGTAGTGGAGCATTTTGCTCTGCTTTCCTAAGACACCAGAGTTGGATTCACCAGTGTGGATTTTGGAAAGAGGCTAAAATAGAATAGGAACGTTTTTCTCTTTTGAGATACGTATTCAAGAGGTGCTTTATCTGAAAGTAATTCATTCAGCTGCTATTGATAATATATGCTAAAAAGTCATGATAAGGAGCATTTGGATACATGTTCATGTTAACCACTATAACTAATTGAAATGCAGATACATTCAGATTTTCTTTAATTTACTCTGCACATATCTTTGTCTTCTTTTAATGGTTGATTTCATTTAATGTTTTTATAATCAGGTTTTGCCAGAAAGAATTCTGATTACTTAGACATTTTAATATTGAATATGTGTATGAAAAGTGAATTTATATGTATTTTCTGACAAGATTTGAAATGAAATGTAATTGTAAAGATGGGGTGTTGCAGAAAAAGAATTAATCACATTGTTTTATTGGCCATTTAGAACTAGACAATGAAGAGTTTATATCACTGGTAAGACTCAGCATGTTTTCAAATTAATATTTTCAGCTGTTTATTAGAAAGAGAATGTAAGAATTTTTTGATATTGTGAACATTTTACATTTCAGAACCTGATGTTTATTTTCATTTATTTACTAATGTTGACAAATATCAATTTACTGAGTGAAATGGTATTATTGGAAAATACTCTAGAGGTTTGGACTGGACAAAATTGGTACCTGACAAGATGTACAGCAATCTGGGAGGGACCTGTATAAATTGCATTGACTTACACTATAATACAGTCAAGTATCTTTTTTGGAAATAGCCCATTTCCTCTATTTACATGTCCTTTGCTTTCTTTTAAGGCACTTAAATGGTCCCAAAGGTTCCTTTTAAGTACAAGGAGTACAGTAGACATTTGAGTGCTGACTGAGTCTTTATCCCCAGTTGTATTCTCTAAGTACAAAAGAGTGTCACTGGAAATACCCTATATTTATATAGATATGTAACAAAATGGAATCTAATGCTTGATGCTAGATTATATTTGCTGATACATATTCAAGGCTCCAAAGGAAAGCTCAGTAGTAGTCTGTTTGACTGCAGTCGGCACAGACTAAAATGCATGCTATTCCCTTGAAGTAAGCTGAAAATGGGGTGAAAATTAGGATTCCTGTCAGAAAACTGTAAGTTTGAAGGCTTGTTCAAATTTGGGGGTGTGGCAGGGGAGCCAGTAATACGATAAGAACAAAATTAATCATGTCACTTTTGACTACTTCCAGAAGAAATAATGGCTGTAAACGCCTTTTGCATCTGAAAGCACTCCAGCAGATTGTGTGAGTGCTGCACATTTTAGGCATGTGAGAGAGCTAGTTTGGTTTAGGGTACAACTGAATTCCAAAAGCTTAAGGTTTTCATTATGTTGTAGTTCTGAAGAGGCTTTTCCCCTACTCCATTAAAATACTCAGGGCTTTTGATTGTGTAAGGTCAGTGTGCCTTCCAGGATATAAAATAAAGTAGAAAATCAGATAATCCTTCCTTTAGCCTGAACAACTGATGCTCTGCGCTGTGGTCTAGTACTTTCCTTTCTGTCCCCTCTCGGTACCAATCTTTGGCTCTTCAGTACCTTGACATTAACTCCTTTTGCCTCCACTTGCAATTCACGTTCTGATCTGGGCCATACTTTCACTTAATGTTGCCTCACATGACAGACTGGGGAAGGTTATTGCTTTTGGAAGGAGCAGGCTCCCAGAGCTAGTTAGTACTTTGAAGACATGCTCCAGTTCATAGCTACCTGAGAAGAAATCAAACCCTCCAGATGTTTCCTTATGTTTGATTCACCAGGAAGTGTAGAAAACCACCCTACTGAGGAAAAAGAAAATGACAGGGAAGGATCATCAGCAAAATGAAAATTGCATCCCTGAATTGATCCGAAAGTAGGTCATCTATAGCCCATGCTATGTGTTTCAGTGAAATCTAAAGTAGCGAGCTACAGAGTGTTTTGTGAGGCATCAAACATTGTGAATTTCTCTACAATTAAGGACCTAGGCCAAAGGTCTCTTCAGAGCTTCCATAGACTTCACTACTTTTCATATCAGGCTTCAGCTAAACTTGAAAGAGCACCCGAAGGAACAAAGGCTAAGGAGTCCAAGAAGCCAAAGTTATTTTGCAGTTCTACTCATTGTTCATTCTTTTATTTTTTTTCTCTCTCTCTTTTTTGTTGCTTTTATTTTTAACTCAGCAGCCAAGCCTGGTAGAATGCAGTACGCTGAATTCTAATTTAGGTTCAAGGATTCCTATTCGCCAAAATATGATGGCTCCTGAAGTCAAACAGGATACCTGGCTAAGAATATGTGGCTTGAATTTGTCATGTGAATTTGCCGTATGTGACTTTCAGCAATTAAACTCTGAGCACGAATTCAAATAATGGTACTTTCTTTATAAGACCCTCAGTCTTCCTCCCTCCTTTATAAAAGAAGCATATTCTTATCATGAAAGTAGATAAAACCAGTATAGGCAACTTAAAGAAACCTCTCTTCTATGCTTTCAGGGTTTTCTAACATTTTTGAAAATCTTTTCTAGGTTGACTTGTTTATGCTATCCTGATTGTACTTATTGCCATGCTACTGAAGTGCTTTTCAAGTTTCTGTAAGTCCAGGAGTGCATTTTCTAAATCAGTCTCTCTTGTTCTGTCCTTGGTGAATCTCTTAAGAGAAACCATCCTGTCCCCAATCAGTGCCCACAAGCAGTTCAAAATTTATAATGTGGACCTTTTTCAGCAGGTGTTAAACCGCAACCGCAAATTTCTTCCATCTACAGACTATCAAACAGTTATCAGACACTGATTATAACAACTTGAGACTGGGTTTAAACCAATGGTCAAGGATGAAAGGATCTGTAGTATGTTGTGAAGATTTCTCTATTGGGCAGATTTCTGTTGTTTGCCAGTTTTTAGTCTATGGAGATATTTTTAAAAACCTTAACCATGTCTAATGTGGTCTAGATTATCAAAAGCCTTCAACATCAAGAGCTGAACGTAAATTACAAGTGCTGAAGCCAAATGGTCAGATTTCCAGCAGATCATACCAACCGACTCTGTGCAAGCTGGTAGGCTACAAAATTTAGTGAATGCTTTGCTTGTCTGAATATATAGGACTATGTCTTCAAAGACTGAACCCTAGATTTAGTTATGAAATTTCTATAAGGCCTTTCAAATCCCTGTAATTAGCCTAGGTTATTTTTACTGCTCACATTATTGTTAAGAGAGGCTTATTTTTCCAATAAATAATTTACCTTTAAAGAAAGGAGGCAGAAATTCCTGTTTACCTTAACATTGCTGCAGCATTAACAGACATAACAATGGGCTTATATATATTAAAAAAAAAAAAAAAGTAAGAAGAAAGATCCCAGATGCAGATGGTGACAGTGAAAAAAAGGTGATCTTAGAGAAATTTTTTGAACCCCAATAGTACTGTTAGATGTTCCATACTCTGGGGGAAGCGAGGAGGATTGTCGTTGACATCGGTCAGGGTGATGTTCACAGTGGTGGTCCCTGATAGTCCTCCCATCTGGCCTCCCATATCTTTGGCTTGGATGACCACTTGATACTGTTCCCTGTTTTCCCTGCTCATGTCCGGTAAAGCAGTTTTGATTATGCCTTGGAGAAAAGAGAAAAAGGAGAAGAAAAAAAAAAAAAAAAAAAAGAGTAAGAGAGACAGGGGAAGGATAAGGAGAAAAATAACCCCCACACTTTAATTAAATGGGTTTATGTAAGATATACTGTGCATAGCAAGCAAATACGCTTTAAGGTGTATTTTTAAGGCTTTCAATCTATTACTGATTTAATATAACTTGAAGAAAAGAGAAAAAAAATATAACAAAGACATTGTTCACTGTTTGGGATGTGCTAAATCAATATAATTATTCTTTCGATGACAAAAATATGTATAGCTGTTGCATTCATGATACTTTTCACCTATTTTTTCCAGCTATTATTTTAATAACATGTGCAACCTCTAGCCCTGGTGAGATTTTGGCATTATAGCACAAGGATGAACTCTGTCTTGGATTCATTACTTCAGACTCAACTAGCAGGGTCATAGATTTTAATGTCAAATGGGAGTCCTGATGATTATCTAGGGCTATAGGTAATAAAACAACTAGATAAACATTTAAAATTAATGTTGGAAAATCACCTTTGGGTGTATCATTCACAAACAAGAGTTGTATAAGCATAACTTAAGTGTCTTAAAAATTTATACACAGGAAGAATAGAGACTATTTTAAAAGGTAGTGGATTTGTCAAATTAAAGTGCTGCCTAACAGTTTAATCCCAGATTAGTTCCCTAATAATACTGTAACAGTGTAATTCTTATATTCTTATTACCCCTTTGGCACCACCTTGCTGGGTTTCACAAATAAATTGTTTTGAAAAGAAATTAGATATGATATCGTCTTCCAAGCATGTCCACAGGACTGGGAACTTCATGGACCCTTGGTACCGTTGGTCTTAAATTTTAAATTCTCAAACCCAAATGATTTTGTTCATGTACAGAAGGAGAACTGCTAGACAAAACAAGCTTATGCCTACTAAATCCTACTTGTATTTAGGATTAGGTGTCTGCTAACATTTGGTGGGGAGGAGGAGGAGGTTGAACTAAAATTTCAAATACAGATAGCCAAAGTTTGCTTTTTTTTTTTTCGTTTATTTGTCTTTTTTTTTCCATTTTCCTGTGCAACTATTTCAAGGGCTTCCACTGATTAAATCTTGCTTCAGTTCTATAAAGAGTTAGGACCAGAGTATAAGTTAAAAAAAAAAAAAAAAAAAAACTTGCCAGTGATCAAGAATATATTGCATACATTTATAAAAATGTAATTGTTACCTTTGAAGATTTTTCCTCCTTCTGATCTGAACTTGCTCATCTCCCCCTCTTTTTCTTTTAAATGAACAGATGAAACACCCAGAAAATGGTACAGAATAAACCTTTAGTTACTTTCATCCTTTACAATATTCTATACACTTACTCAATTGTAGACTCTTATAGTGAACTTATAGTGAACTTCTTACAGTAAACCAAGGGCAGCAGTTCTTCTGCAGTAACTTTTGTTTAAAAAATGCAAGTATTTCAAGAACATGTCATTTTATGTCATAAACCGGCTGCAATATTGGAATAGAGTTAAAAATGTCTTGATCCCTACATCCTATATCTGTCATTGCAAAAAGTGAGTTGCTAACCTGTTTCTGGATCCACTGAGAAATATGGCTGTCCTTGCAGGATGCTGTACACAATTTTGGCACTGTTTCCATAGTTGGCATCATCAGCATCTGTGGCTGTCACTTGAATAACAGATGTACCTAAATGGATACCAGAGAAGGAATCAGCGGATTTTAGGACAGATACTTCTTATCAACCATTTAGGTTTGTATTCCAGTACAAAACTGAACAGCAGGAGGAATCAAGTGTTATTCTCTGCAAACAAAATAGTTCATTCCCAAGCAAACAGTAAAATAAATTTACATCTTCCTCATGACTAAAGCTGAAATCATTATCCCTTAATCTCTGTGCTTCAGTTAAACTGAAGACAAAGTACATAAGGATTGGCACATGTGTTTGAAAACCAGTGCAGTTTTAGTTTTCTTCCTGTGATCAAACAAATTTGAAGATTGCTTCCTGGTAAAAGCATGACATCAGTTGAAACTGTTCACAGAAGTTGTACGTACCTTATGTGCAAAAGGAATTATTAAGGTTTTTAAACCTAGCTTAATCAATAAATTGAAGCAATTTTTCCCATACTCATTTTCTGCTAGATTGAGAATCTCCAAATATCTAATATCAGTCTGAATAAAGCATTTTGCCTCATCCTAAATAATTTTAAAAATATTTCAAAAAATAGGTCATCTTTGGAGTAAGAAATGTAAAGGCCTTTTTTCTTTTTTCTTCTTTTTTTTTCTTTTCTTTTCTTTTCTTTTCTTTTCTTTTCTTTTCTTTTCTTTTCTTTTCTTTTCTTTTCTTTTCTTTTCTTTTCTTTTCTTTTCTTTTCTTTTCTTTTCTTTTTTTTTTTTTTTTACCAAAACTATACTGCTATTTGGCAAAATAACTGCAGTTCAACAACAACTACATTTTTTGCATAAAAATGCCCCAGTAAGGTCCTAGATCACAATGAGGAGAATATAGGATATACAGGATTAACAGCAATGGGAGACAATGCTTTGGATGTGGATTAGAAGCAAATGCAAGCTTCTGTGAAGCCCTACTTATGAGGCCGATAAAAGGACAAAGCTACTCCCGCAAGTTTTTATTTCTAAGCAATTTTTAAAATGTCAAGATACATTTTGCTAACACAGTCGTGAACTGGCAAATGTCTGGATAACTGCAGGCAGCCCGGCAGTTAGAAGTGTAAAAGTCCTTAACTCCTTGCCATAGGGATATGTCTGAAGAGAAGCTCTTTGCCTGTTTTTGAAGATTATTTTTCTTTGAGTATCTTACTTCCCTGGTGAACACTGTCCACTTTAGGGAAATCACTTCCTCTTTCTTTTTTTCTTCACTTTCAATCTCCCAGACTGAAGTTCACCTAGATATCTTGAAGCCATCCCCCAGTCTAGATTATAAATTTAGGAGATGAAATTCATCTGTGCCTAATGGAATTGCAATGTCTCATGTATCATGTGAAGACACAGGGAAAGTAGAAATCCAGAGCAACCAAAATAAAAGAATTATGAGAGCAGATGTTTTTATTAGGTCCTTTTAGATGCAGGTATTTTCATAGTACATCGTACTGGTTTATATGCAATACTCATACCTATACTCATACCAGCAGTAATAATGCCCACTATTTCAGGTTATCTGACTAGTATAACAGCAGATGAGGAACACTTCTCTCCCCGCAACAAATCAGCAGAACAAAATTACAGAAATGCTTTGTCACAATTCATCAGACTCTGAGAAGGACTTTTGCCACTAGCGCTCAAGATTACTTTTTGCCTGGTTAAACAGTTAGTGGTCATCTCTGCATTAAGGTGAGCTGTAAAGATAATCCTGAAATAAAAATTTAAGGACAACTTTATCCCTAACAGGCTCCGGTGGAACTATTGGTCTGACTGTAAAATGAAAAATATTCTCCTAGAAGGGCTGTAAAACTCTGTGAATCCTATCTGCTTCAAAACGGGCAAATAAAGTAAAGCCAGTGCGCCCTCAGTACCAACAGTGAAAGAGGAATCAATATCTTATGCTGTCTTGTTTAAAATGTACAAATTAGCAATGGAATTAGCATCATGTTCTTATACTGTGTGCTACTGTAGCATCTGAAAGATAAGGAAGAATTAGAGGAAAACAAAATTAAAAAAAAATCTTCAACAGGAAAACTTATTTCTCTGCCCCAGTTTTGGCACTGCCTTGGGACCGACACACTAGTTTGAGGAGGGACATAAAAACTGAATGCGCATTGACTTTCTTCTCCTGCCTCGCAGATTTTCTAAAACAAGTCTTGAAGCCTGTTTAGAGAGAAATATATATATATATATATGTATGTATGAAGAAAGGCTTTTCAGAGCTATCTTTGAGCAATTTCTGTCTTTGTCTCTTTGGAATGTATATCTTTGTTTCCTGAGGCACAAGTGACATATAATTATTGTTGTGGAGAGTGCAGAACAGAAGCTGTAACCCTACAGAAACTTTGGAGGTCACTACCAGATGATTTAAGTGGATCTGATATAGAATGAGATCCCATTACGGTTTGCAAAATATCAGTGCTTTCTTCTGTTTGTTCAGTTCTGTAGAGTGATGAAAATATGGTAGTGTAGCAGCTGCTGCTTCCTAGTAAACTAATAGTACAATTTGGAAAAAAACGAATAGCCGTAGTGCATACTCAGTAAAAAAGTAGTGTCAGCATGCAGTTCACTCTCTGCTTGCAGGGTCTGCTGCATCATAAAGAAGGATTCTTGTGGGCAATAGGCAATGCTTGTACAGCTTCTTTTTCTTTCTTTTTTATTTGGAGAAAATAAACTCTGCATTTGAGGTCAGGAATTCAATTCAATGGGCACTAAAATGAAACAGTTCAGAACTCTATGAAGCTACTGGTAATGCAGTAAAAACAGATTTTGGGTCTTTTTAAGTATAATCTCTTATGGACTACTCCAACTCTCTCCTACCCTCAGCTGCCCTCTAAAAAAAAAAACATCCATGCAATGTGCATTTTAATATAATTTTTGGCTATATTGCCTCACCAGGAGCTCTTTGCT
This sequence comes from Tinamus guttatus, assembly GCF_059628265.1. Lineage (NCBI taxonomy): Eukaryota > Metazoa > Chordata > Aves > Tinamiformes > Tinamidae > Tinamus > Tinamus guttatus. The sequence continues at coordinate 2,223,313 of NW_028288756.1, read as the reverse complement.
CACGTTTGCCAAGTTGATTTATATGATGAATCAGACTGCTAGGATAGAAATTGAGTCATGCGTCTCCTGAGACACTTCTACCACTTCCACTAAAGTCATGGGGAGGATCATCTGAGTGAAAACTTGAAAGTATGGTAGAGGCATGTGTGAAAACTCCCTTCTGATTTTCGCCTTGTGTTAAAACTAACACACTGCTGATCCAGCTTGTCAAGCTTTGAGTTAGGGTCTAACTTCTGTTCCAATTAAGCTGCTTTTGCACCACAGTTAACAGAGACCCAGATACCTGGTAAAGGTGAGCTGGAACAATGACTCATTTCTCTTCCCCAGACAGGTTTTGCAGTCACCTGCCAATGATGAATGAAGTATAGTAATGAGCCCCTAACTTGTTGTTAAATAGAAAGAAGAATCTTTTCTGTCCTCTAACATGTCAGAAGAAAGTAGGTAAGGGCAAGAAATATGATACAAATACAGCCTTCATCTAAGGGTCACATTTTAGGGAGAGTCTTATTCATATCCATTTCTGTCCCCTCCATGTCCCCTCCATGTCAGGACTGTCCAGAAAGATATCCTTATAACTAAATCTCCCAAACAGAAACATTTCTCAGAGTGTCATTCTTCATAGCCATGTAAATAAGTTGGCTAGGAAACTGGTGCAACAGATGCCAGAGAAAATGTGATGTAGACCGCAATAGCAGTCAAGGGAATAATAAATACATCATTTATTGCCAAAACAAAGTGAACTCGTGTTCCTAAGTGAACTCAAACCTAGCCAGCGTGCCTATTCCATCTCAGGGTAGGCACTAACTGTGAAAGTTTGAGAGGCATAGCTTATTTTCTTTTCTTTTTGTTTCGTTTGGATGAATTCTTACTATTTTTTCAGGCATCTTCTATTTTACTTTATGGGCTTTGTATCTCAAGATTTCTACGTCCAAGAGTGCTGCAGTGACCAAGAAATAGCAGTTTCTTCAATGTCTTGAATTTGCCAAGCCTCATGAGCACTGTAGCTTCAGTACTGATTTTCTGTGTTTTTTTGTTGTTGTTGTTGTTGTTTTTGTTTGTTTTGTTTTTGGGTTTTTTTTTTGATCACAAGACAACCTTAGATGGTAGCTTAAGTTTGGAAGCTTATGCAGCCTGATGAGACATCTGTTGGAGGTGGAGTCCTGCAATAAAGGCGGAAAAAATCGCAGTAGGATAGAGGATAATCTGAGAGAAGAAAAATCTAGACTAAATATGTCCAGATTAGTGTTGGTACGGGCACACTTTTTCATGTAAAGTGTTACTCTTCAGCATGCATCCTTTATTCTTGTTTGGTTCCTTCACTTGATACAAATGGAAAGAGCTCCTGACAGTCAGGAATAGATTTTGCAGAAAACATTTTTTTTTTTTTTTCCCCCTGTTAGGTCTTGTTTGAACAGTAATCTCCATCTTGGGGGTAGCTCATGAATATGTTATGTTCTTAGTCTGGTATTTTTAAGGATTCTACTGTGAACACAGGATCCAAAAGTGAGAGCAGCACTTCAAATATTGTTGAGAATGGTGGAAATTTTATTTCCAGAATTTTATAACTTCAAAATCCTTCTTGAATTTGATTTTGACATTTTTTCAATACAAGTATGATTTCAAATCAATTAAATGATTTAATTTTTAGGAAAAAAAAAAGACAGACTTTGGCCTTATAAAATAAAGTCTTCAAAAATCTCATTTGGAAATTAAAAAAAAATCATTTTGAAAATCCTGAAACAGGATCTTTTTGACATTACCAGAAAGCTCTATTTCTATTTTTTCTAAACTTCTGTCAAAATTGACAGTTATTGAAAAGTTCTTATTTTTCCATAGATTTTTTTTGCCCAGCTCTGTTTAAGAGAGAGCTCCACTCAAAGCTGAAAGGCTGTTTCATTTTCAGAAATAGAAGACCAGCTGGAGTAAGTGGAGAGGCAGGAAGGCCTTTGTCTCCCTAAAGGACAAGCTCTCGTGCTTGCTTCCTGTTTTCAAGCACAATGACAATCTGCTATTCATCAAGTTTATTCATGGAGAGAAGATTTTAGAAGTGGGTTACTTTTACAAGCTGAAAAGAATCAGGAGAGCTCTGGAAAACCTCTAGAGGCAAATTTTGGAATTTTCTTCTGATAGAAGCATAAAGAAGATAAGTGAGGGATGGTTTTCTTAATTAACATGACTCCAGAGTTATTTTCATATGGACATAATATAGAGGTACCCTTGCTGAAGACCCAAATGAAATATGAAACCAGTTAGAGGAGTATTAAGGCATTTAAAACTAGTTTTCTTTTTAAGAAAAGAAGGTGGGATTTTTTTGGTTTGTTTGTTTTTTAGAGGAAAGGTAGAAGGTAGAAGCAGTCTGTGGCTACATAATGAACTAGAGAAACTTTGAACTAAGAGCAGTCATATGCAATTATCCAGGCTTAAAGAGTGTAGTAACACCTATAATTCACCACTAGGATCTCATTACCACATCATTTAGACTACACCACATCAGACTGTTTCCTATCCAAAGGACAGGACTAAACAAGGTCGAGATATAACTCTTATGATCCTTTCAGTTTGACTGGAAGATAAGTCTTACATAAAAAGGTAGAGGACTAGGCAACTGCAAAGTGAACTTTGCTCTTTTGTACATGACCCCAATTTACAGGAGATTTAGCAAGACTGCTTTTTCTTTGATATAAAAAAGGCTGAAAAGTTGGTAACATAAAAGGTTTGTAAGAGCAAAGGAAAAAGAAAAGCAAAAAAGAGCAAGCATCAACAGGTAAACCGATAAATAATCCCAAGATAGAAGAATAAATAGGCATGACTAAGAAAATCAAATCAAATCAAGTTGTAACAAATAAGGAGCAGAAAGGAGCTTGGAGCTTGGAAAACCAAGACAGAACTTAAAATGTAGCTCAGTCATATACGTTGAATAGAAATGTATAAATAAGAAAACAAAAGAATAAAAAGATGTCATAAAATAGGAGATCATATGCTTCATAATTTAATTTTACCCATTTAATTATTTTGAATAATTTCGTGTATAGCTGCAATGTAAAACTTCATCTAAGTTGAAAATATGCTGTCTCATTTTTGTGCATATAGTCTCACACAATGGTTAACTGGGATGTCAGCTGATTTGCTAGCACCTGTTGGTGGGTCCTGTTTCCTCTTTCAGAATGGTCTTTTCCTCTCTTTCACTCTCTACTACTCTACTAGTAAAACCAAATGAAACTTATCCTCCCATTCCTCGAACACAAGATGCTGGATTTTCACAGCTTTACTCTGGAAACATTCCTCTTTATTTTATGAATATAATGCAGAAATAATACACACCATTTTTTGTGTGTGTTGTGTTTCAAAGTTTGTTTTGTTTTTTTGCTCCAAAGTTGCCTTTTATTTGACAAAGTTAAGTCATGTTTTAGATTGTACTGAGACACTCTTTAGCATGTACTTACTCTGGTGTGAGTCCTGATTGATGCAATGTGAGGAGGCTACTCTGTCTATAATCTCCCTGAAATGCTGTGTATGGTAGAGGCCTTTGCCACTGAATACAGTGCATACACTATTGTAAGATAACATCTGAGACTGAACTGGGAAAGAATGGCTAAAACCTCTTATCCTTGCTGTCCTCAATACCTTCATACGATAACTTCAGTTCTCCTTTGGTAGTAATTCTATCTGTGAAGTGACTTAGATGCCCTAGGTGAGAATTTGAAAAGCATTATGGACACAATGAGAGCTGCAAAATAGTAAAAAGAATGAGTAGTAGTTTGAGATATTGGTGGCTGAACAAATCTGAGTATGCCTATTCTTTAGGGAAGGTTTTTTTTTCCCCTGCTCTCACCATAAAGTCACTCAACTTCTGGAACTACAATTCTGGTGCCATCAGATTGCATTGATAAGATAGTGAAAACAAAAATAGAAAACAAACAAAAACAAGTGTGACTATTTAAAATGTTAATGTTGACTAGCAAGGTGACTAAAGAAATATAGTGATCTGTAAGTGATCTGCCATCCAAAATAAATGAACAGTAGCTTAGAAGTCTTTTCCACTTTGTCCATTATACTGTCCATAATTGTAGCTAGAAAACACACTGATTTTAGACAGAACAAATATTTTCAGTCAATATATCAAAAGAAATGAAAACCAATTGAAAAAAATCAAAATTTATCTTTAAGATTTCTATTCAAAATAATTCAAAATAATGAGAAGACTTGCCAGTTGCACATTTCTGGGCCTGGAGCTGCTGTGCATATGGTAAGGCTGTTCCAGCTTGAATTAGCTGCTAATGAAACCAATAGATTGAAACAGCAACAAGTAATGCCACAATATGGCATATAATTACCTTGGTTATTTTTATTCTGACCACATTAATCCTTTTACAGTGCACCTGAAAGCAAGCCAGCTTTACCAAGAAGCATCTGTGATCCATGGTGCATAAGGCACAGAAACTCCACTACATGAATCCCTGAAGGATTGCTTGCTCTTTAAAGTAGAGGCTTGGGGATCAAGTAGACCCCAAGCAGTATTTCCCGAAGGCTACACTACGACTATTTGTTAACTAAAATACTCATCTTATAAACAGGAATTCCATTAGAGTTTTTGGATGTATTTATAAGATATATAAGATGGAAGCGATCACAGGTTTGTTATTTCTTCACTGCTGTAAAGACCTGTTTATTTAGCTCAGCTTTAAGAACGCCATTTATTCAGTTCTCTTTGCATGGTAGTTTTGCTCAACTTTTCAGTTTTTCATTTTAAAGAAAAAAGCAAGCTTAAAAGAACAGTTTTCAATAAATGCCATTTTTCAGGACTAAACTTGGGGTTTATGAAATACATGACTGTGTATGCACTTCAGAGGACAGCATGCTCTATTTCACAGAACTGAGAGGCTTATATTCTTGGAGGGGACTTTCCTTGCCTAGCTTTCATCTGCTCTCTTAATTTAAGCTTGGCTTTTGTATTTCTTTACTGGTTTTGGGGGGGTCTCTTCACTGTGGATTTCTATCTGTGCCTGGGGCTGGAACCTCACTGTCATTTGTATCTTCAAAATTCTTTTTTAGCACAAATGAATAGCAAATGTAACAGGGTCCTTAGCTTTTCTACAAACATGAAGTCATCATCAGAAACTGCCTGTGAATCTCTATTATGGCCAGGAGAACGTAGTGCATTATTATTAGGACAGCACACTAGTATCCTATTTGTTTGAACTGGGGGGTGTTTTTGTTATCCATGGGAATTCTTGTTTGGGTGATGATAAAGTCTGTCTCTTTTCACATTAATAAAACTGCAAAAAGAAGTAATTTTCTATGAAAATGCAGTGAAGTATGATATTATTGGTAAACTCAAATTTACATTAATTTAATATGTGATTCATGAAAGCCTCTTACTTCTGTCATGGTTAGATACTGTGGATGTCGTCTGAGGAAATGATAACCAAGCTGTAATTTGAAAGAGAAATAGAGTCTAAAGCAGAGACAATGAAACAAATTCCAGGATTATCTTAGTCATGGGCTTTTTTGAAATTGCACTACTTAGAGTACTATTTTTAGACAACAGCAAAGCAGTTCTAGAATTCACGTATGTATATAAGTATAAATTTAAGTTTGTACAGAGACATATATTTAGACAAAAACCCTATAACTTTAAGAAGAAACTTCATTCTTTTTCTAGAAACATTCCTCTTTTTTTTCCCTAGACATTTCATTCATCTTCAAAAGTATTCAAGTGTCTCAAGTGCAGTCTGCCAAATGGTTCACATGCACAGTCTTCTGCTAAATATTGCTGAGTTGCCAGTATGCTAGCAAATTGATCTGTATATCGATTGCAGAAATATAGTGTTTTGGTCACAGTGAATGATGCACATCATGAGGACAGTCTAATATGGCCAAGCTCAAGTCTCACAGATTTGAAATCTTCTAGCTGGAAAATATTACATTTATTGATTCAAAATCACTAGTGGAGGTAATATTCTTGGACATGCCTAAGTCCATTTCCAAAATTGATTTAGACACTGGGATATCTCAGTGCAAATTAATTGGACACACGGTCCTAAACAGCTTTTCAGCTTCCTCAAGTGAAGTTCCTGATAGCCAAGGTATCTTTTAAAATATTACCCATGAATTCATTAAGTCTTAGTCTTCCAGGCTATGAAATATAAGACTTTTTCCTGTTCTCTTTCTTGCAATCTCAGTGCACTAAAGAGATGGTTATTATTTAGGTGTTTTGCACAACTGTCACATATTTTGACTTTATGGAGAAATAAACCTTTCGATTTTTTGTTTATGCCTCCAATATACTGTGTACATAGTTCTATTTATCACAGGCTATTTATCATTTGCCTTGGGGCATAGTGAAGTAACTGTTATTGGGTTGACTTTCTGACAGGAAGCTTTGATGAAAATTTGTGGCTTATTGACAATACTACTGCTTTATAAAGTAGGTTATTCACACACATCCCTACATAACTCAGTGGACAGCAAGTTAAATATTTTAGAAGAGTTACCAAAGTGAGCTATATTATATTAAATGTGAAGACAGGAACAACTGTTTCAGAAGGATTAAAAGTGATATTGCAGAGAGCTTAATCATGCTTGATCTTAATTTCTCTGTGCCACATATATATGAGGTTTCTGGGAAAAGCTATTCTGGAAACTCTTCTGAGGCACCTAATTAGAGGGCAGATAGTAAAGTGAACGTGAACTTCAGACTTGCTGTCTTTGTGAAAAACTTAGACACGTGTTTTGCTAGATATTAAAAAAATGTGGTGACTGCAGTGAGAAATGGTTTAAGTCTATTGGTCTACGTACTTAATAAATCATAGGACTCAGTAGGAACAATATATAGCGATTTTCAAATAAGCATGATAGTCTATGATAAGAAGGGCTTATGGTTGGACTCGAAGATCTTGAAGGTCTTTTCCAACAATAATGATTCTATGATTCTGCGATTCTATGACTTTTCTTACCTTCATTTTCTTGACTCTGTGGAAGCAGTCTATGGCACAAGAAATTTCCAAAGTGACTGTATGTTTGGCAAGGAGCAAAAAATTATGATGTAATATTTAATTCAAGCTGAGTCATCCTTAATTGAATGAGGAAAAATGCTCATGAAGTAACTGTCATTTCTATAGTTTATCTTCTATGTAGCCAGAAACTTCTTATTAACAATTTTCATGTCTTTTTTTTTTTTGGTTTATTGAAAAAAATTCCATATTTGATTTCTGCAATATGTGTAAGCCTATATATAAGTATGCGGGCATGTATGACCACTATTTTAAGTGAAGAAGCAACTGATTCAACAATAATGCATCCATTACAGGCAGACACTCAAATTCCTTCCATTTATTTAAGGAGCCATTTTCTGGCCTCTTTTAGAGAGAATAGCAGAGTTCTGGGGGAAATAAATGTTCCTTTCTTAATTTTGCTAGTTTAGGTGGTGTTACACTGCAGCAAAACTGTCCATATCATTCTGATTTACACAAGATAAAGTCTTCATTTCTCCCTAGTTCTGTTAAATTGAAGGCTGATGTGGAGGGAGATTGCTCATTAAATGAGGTACCAAAAATGAATAAGGATCTTGGAGCCTGGTCTTTTGTTTCTTGCCTCAGATTAATCTGTTTGTTAAGATAGAAATCTTTTTGGGACATTGAAAGTTATGTTCAAAGCATCTATGTGTACACTGTGCTGTGTGCAACACTTCGTTACCTTTATTTTAATTGCATTAGAATAACTTGTTGTATTTTATCTTACACCAAATTACAGTTTAATGTGTCTTGTTAATACATTGTAGAAATAGTAAGCAATCATAGAGAAATCTGTTGAAGAAAATTGCCTTTGTGTCCCACTTACTTACAAAATAGAGTCATATGTTAGCATGATTTTAAAGAACAAGCATGACATTTTACACTCAACTGCATAATGTTATCAGCATATTGTAACATGTTTGTATCAAAGAGGGAAATATTGACTGAAGCAACACAGCTGTCCCTTAACATTTTCAGAATGTCATTGAGATTTTCACTTTCTAGATGTGAAGCCATCAAAGCAACCTTCAGTCCCCCTGAAGAGACTTGATTCAAGATCCCAGCTGAAGTCCAGCATTGTGGTCCAGTCCTGTTCAATTTATTCATCAATGACCTGGATGAAGGCACAGAGTGCTCCCTCAGCAAGTTTCCTAATGATACAAAACTGGGAGGAATAGCTGATGCCCCAGAGGGCTGCGCTGCCATCCAGAGGGACCTGGACAGACTGGACATCTGGGAGGTGAGAAACCTCATGAAATTCAGTAAGGGTGGGTGCAAGGTCCTGCGCCTGGGGAGGAATAACCACAAGCTGAGGACTGACCTTCTGGAGAGCAGCTCTGCAGAGAATGACCCGGGCATCATGGTGGATGACAAGTTGACCAGTGTGTCCTCATGGCCAAGAAGGCCAGTGGGATCCTGGGGTGCATAAGGAGCAGCATCTCCAGCAGGTCAAGGGAGGTGATCCTGCCCCTCTACTCAGCCCTGGTGAGGCCACATCTGGAGTATTGTGTCCAGTTCTGGGCCTCTCAGTACAAAAAGGATGTGGATCTACTGGAGAGAGTCCAGCACAGGGCCACAAGGATGATCAGGGGCCTGGAACATCTGCCCTATGAGGACAGGCTGAGGGAGCTGGACCTGTTCAGCCTGGAGAAGAGAAGGCTGAGAGGGGATCTGATCAGTGTATATAAGTACCTCAAGGGAGGCAGTGAGGAAGATGGGGCCAGCTTCTTTTTAGTGGTGGCCACTGTCAGAACTAGAGGTAATGGCCACAAACTGAAACACCAAAAGTTCCACAGGAACTTAAGGAAAAATTTCTTGACTGTGAGGGTGACAGAGCACTGGAATAGGTTTCCAGGAGAGGTTGTGGAGTCTCTTTCTCTGCAGATCTTTAAACCCTGCTTAGATGCAATCCTGTGCCATGTGTTCTAGGTGACCCTGCATGTGCAGGGTGATTGGACTAGATGATCTCTACAGGTTCCTTCCAACCTTAAGGATTCTATGATTCTGTGATCTCTAGCAATGCAGAACATCTCCCATTGCTGCAGAATGAGAGAAAGTGCTGATGTGAAGAACCCAGCCCCTTTATACTTTTGTACAGAGAGTAGAGTGTTATAGTTGAAAAACTACTGAATTAAAAGGAAGGGAAATGGATAAATCAAATGATTTCCAGTGTAAGCGTGATACAGGCACTTTTAACACTAATTTCAAGCCCTGATCTAGAGAGCTCCAGATCCTTTTTTTCTTTTTTTTTTTTTTATGTGCACAGATAATGAGAAATAAAATGGGTGCAATAAAGTAGCCATGCAAACAGTACTTCATTGCAAACAGTATTTTGCAATCATTTGGTGGAAATGTAAAGGGAAAATTCATTTAACATAGCTCATGCTTGTAAATCAGCAAGAGGACTGTGCCATACCGAGCACTGTGGTGTCCAGAGTGCAGGGGCTAAGTGCACCTTACCGTGTCTACCAAGTAGGATTGGACTAGTAATTTCCCACCAAGGGGTGGGAAATCAGTGCAAGCGATGGTTAAGCAAGTTCATGGTGACCTTGAGACAATATCTCCAGAGTTTAGGCAGCCAATTTACAGTCCTTTGTGTGGTGCTTTGCCATCCGTCCCTATCCTGCTTACTGTTCACTGCATGTGACTTGCCACAGTCTTAGCTCTTGCCTCTCCCTCAGAGGAATAGTCGAGCCTCACATCCTCTGAAGGGTAAGTGGGTGGGTGTTTGGGAGCTCAGGTGCCATCATGAGCTCTTATCAGAGCCCGCCAACAGTGACTTGGCTCCCTCAGAATGGAAACGTGAGGAGTATTGACATTTTACTGCCTGTGTAAGCAATAGCTACACTTGCTTGTTGACTACATTTCTGCCTGAATGGCATCTTTTCTATAGCCAGGAGTGAGTGGTTGCTGGCCCTGGGTCAGTAGGTGCCTCTAGTTTCCCCATCATGCTGTCCCAGGCTTGTGTTTTCATGATAAGCCGAGTTTCATGTCCCCCCCAAAAAAGAGGAAAAAAAAAAAAAAAAGGAGTCCTGTTTAGAATATCTAAGGATTTTCTTGCTGCAGAAAAATGAATGCATCTGGCTATTTTTAGCTATCGCTATCTATCACCAAATGAAACAGTCATTCCAAGCCTTTCCTGCTCTGCTCTGCGTCCTCCCATCGCTTTCCCCGTACCAGCTCCCGTGCTTCTCTAACCTCCTCTCGTCTGATCCAAGAAACAAAGCTATCAGAAAAAGGATATGGCAATCAAATAACTTATTTTCCTGCTGATCTAGTTCCTAAACAGGCTTATTGTGGGGTTAAACTGGCAATAAGTAAAGCGTAAGATCACACAGCTTGAAACGGAGAGATAGTAAAAGTATAGCTGCTCCTTTTGGCTGTAGATTAAAGATCTGCTTATCTGCAATGTTAAAGTATTCTGTAACTCTTAAGTTTGTGTATTATCCGAATTCCTCAGAAATACTGATCTGAATCTTATTAGCACAGATCTTTGTCCTTTGTTTTTCTGAATGTCATAGCTCTCAGTTCTTTTGAGTGTTGCATTAATACACTCTGAGTAAACTTTAAAGGCACCATAGTTTGGGGGCTGCTGAGAAATTTTTCGAACTTGTTGTCACACTTTCTTCATTAAAGTTTCATCCTTACTTTTATTTATGTATATTCACATATATTAGTTTTGAAGTGATTGCTTATAATATTTTTTAAGAAAATTTTAATCAGTTTCTTTTTCAGCAACAATTTAAAATACTCGTGGATAAAATGATTAATGTAAAGAAAAAATGCTAAAGCTCTCAAGAAGAAAGGATAATACAGAAATTCAATGTACACTTTTAATTGTATATATATTAGAATGTTGAGTAGAAATGTGCAAGGATAATCTTCCCAAAATTAAACTGCTAATATATAAGCATTAACTGTTAATATACAAGCATACAAGCAGTATGCTGCTGGTTTGGATTCTAAATGAATGTTATTGCTTCTCATGTGAGTCTTTTTTTCTGTTGTTTTTGCCTTGTTTTTTTTTTTTTGCCTTTTTTTTTAAATCAGGTAGTTATTTGGAAATGTTGTAAACTGATAGGATTTTCTTGAGGATAATTTCATTCTGGTTCCTTAACAGCCCCAGTTCTACATTATATATTATTTTGTGTATCCAGTTACACTCTATATGTAGATAGATATAACTGAAGAAAAAAAGCAATAGTTGTGAAGGGACATTTAATTGCTACAAAATTTATATACGTTAATTCTGAGATAAAATCCGTTCAGGAATATCCTAACAGTTCTGTCACATCCAACTGTAATCCAACAGAGCTGTACAAATTTAAAGTAATCTTTTTATAGTATCCACGCTCTAGCAAGTTTGTTTCTTACAGAAGAGAAGTATTTTACCAGAAAATTCCTATCCATTTCATAACAGCACTATATAAATGAGTAATTTATGGAATAGAAATTTCATAAACTACGTAAAATTCTGTTGAGTTTCAGTGATTCTTTTTTATAACTGTAAATTCATAGTCTGAAAATAAAGCACGCCCGTCATACTTTTCTGAAAATATTCTTCTTCATGCCAAGTTTAAAATATTTATAGAGAATCCTATGTAGTTTTCTAACAAAAAATGTAGTGTAAGTATATTTTAAGAAAACATGCAAGTTTCTTGGAACACTAAATCTATGTTTTGTTAAGTGTTCCCAAAAAAAAGTTATTCATCCTTTTCACTTTGATAGTTTCTTTAAAACAATTTTTATATCATCTTTATTTTACTGAAAAAAGTGAAATTTCTTTCTTAAGAAGTCTCGTTTAGTAAATAATAAAGTTTAAAAAATGTTAAAATAATCCATATAGAGAAGAGAACCCTGCTCTGGCAGATGTTGTCAACTATAAAGTTCTTGAAATTCTTTGAATATAGTGGTAAATGCAAGCTGAAATATAGGAAGATTATAGGTAGATTGTAGGTAGATAGATAGGTAGATAGAATTATATAAGTAGATATAGGAAGACTACTGTGCTTGACTGCAATCAATTCTAATGCCATATTTTAGATGCAGAATGCAAAAATGAACATGTGGGAAAAAAATCTTTGAAATACTTCCTTCTCTTCAAGCTAACTCCTCAATATTTATTTTGGAACAGAGTTAACAATTACCATTCCAAAATTTTGCAGGTCAGCAAAGTAGTATTTGCAGGCTTGTGACGAAGCTAAGCGAGTCAGCCATATCCTTTCTCTGTAAGCTTTTGAAACCAGAGATAATACGCAGTGGAGAAAATATAATTATTCCCTGCTGAATTATGAAAGATGAGAGCTGCCTCTGTTCTCTCTTTTATATACATCTGTAGATTAATACTTACTGGCATAAGCGAATTGTGAAATGAAAATGTGATGGTTACTGTATCTGGCTAAGTTTTTTTTTTTTTCCCTGCTCTGGAAGCCCCACTTGTTCTTGTAAGTGCATCTCATATGAAATAACAAACTGTTCTAGAGGGATGCATAATTATGATTATTTGGTCCTGAAAAAAGAGTGATGTAACTATGGTAAAGTAAATATCACAACACATTCTTATTGAAAGTCAGTGGTAGCTGCGATTCTTAATGATGCTGAAGAGAGACTGTAGGAGTAGTAAACAATGATAATGTATCTTCTAATATAATCATGGCCTTTGTGTAACTCATGTTGCAATATGTATTGCTATATTAACACACAGCAGTGTGATGAAAAACATGAGAATAGTAATGCATCTTTGCCTGTATGTTTTACAGTATCTTTCTTTTCCTTTCTTTCTCTTTGTGAGTATATATTATGCATGCATGTGTATGTGTATGTGTATGTGAATGTGCATATATATATATGTATATACATATGTTTATAATACGCATTATTTAGAGTAGCTGTTAAATACAAAGGATGTGCTGGCAGGCTATAATCCTTTATGCCTACTTTAAAACAGCCATATTTATATTTAATATATAATACCCGTCTATCTATCTAACCCACTGAGAAGAAATCTTCTAAGCTGGCCATATTTGCAGTAAAAAATACTAATGGGTGAGTTAGTAATTTTAAATGTACCTATTTAAATTGTGGCCCTCTATATTTATACATTGCATGAATCTTATCATGTAGAAATTTGGTAGTAGGAGCCGCCTTTGGTTAGATCTATAAAATCCAAAGCAGATAAGTGGAGTAGAGTAGGAAGAAATGAATGCCTTAAATTAAGCATTATCCTTTCCCTTGAAAAGATCAATTTAAAGATTAAAAATGTGTTAGGAAATATTATCAGCTCCATACTAAAGATGCTTAATGAGAACAATGGTAAACATTATCCACTAAAATTAGCAGGACAGGTAAGGCAGGATGTAATAATATTGACCTAGGAATCAAAAGGAATTGAACTCCACAGGGCATCTTATTGGCAGCTTCCCTTTTTAAAAATGTCTTAATATGTTTTTTTTTTCTTAATATCCTAAGAAAAGACATTTTCTTTGTGAGAGGTTTTTTTTTTTTTTTTTTTTTTTTTTTTTTAGTAAGCGTCTTTCATTAGGAAAAATTAAAGAGTTCACAGCTTATGTAATGTGCCTTTGACCCTTTATAGACAGTCCCTGCAGGAAGTCTCAAAATTGAAATGAGTTTATTTTCAGCATGATTAGGGCTGTTCTATTCCTTCTGCATGGAGAGGAAGTTCAAGATTCCTAAGATTCATAACTTGATTTACCATCTCTGAACTTTTCTCCCAAAGCATTTCTAAAATATATCCATATCAGAATAAGTTATGCTTTACATCTACCTGCTCTTCATTGTGAGCTTATCTTATAGTTTTGGCATTCCATAAGTTTAAAATCTTGAGTGCTTTCCATTGCTTTACTTTCTGTTTTTTGTTTTGATTAGCCCTTATGGGATTATCTCACATACTTTCCTAATTTTTGGAACTGTTTTATAGATCTCTTCAGATTTTATTGAAGCAATTTACATAGTTCTGAAATAAATCTCAACAGTCTGTAATTCTTTCAGTTAGTCTTAGCGGTCCTTAAAAATAAAGTTACAGGAGTTATTATCCTTCCATCCTTCAGTATAGTAGCTGATTTTAATGAGAAATTCCATGTTATTGAGTTTTAGAATCTCTTAAAGTAACTTTCTCATTTAATTTTTAAGTTAATATGACTGTGAGCATTTTACATGATCATTTCCATAAAATTTATCTGAAATGATATTGCAGTCAACTCAGTTCAATGGCTTTGATTACTTCTAGAACTAACTTCACTATGCAGCATTTTAGTTATACCCATAATGCTATTGGGGGTATAGTTGGATCACATTCAGGCATAGCCAAGCTAATTTAGGCATGGCTTGATGGCTGCAATATAAATACAGCAACAGAGGATTAGTAAAAACTAATGCACAAATAACCATGCATGCTTGAATTGGGATTGAATTGTGCTAAAAATCCATGTTATATTCTCACTGTCCTTGCTACTAAACCAGTTAAACGTGAGCAAGATTTGCTTATGTTTAACTGGTCATATCATGGAAAATCACGTATTTCATCAAAGATGTTGACTTATCTTTCTCCTTTATGTGTTCTAAATCTAGTTATTCCAAGAAACAGGCAGTAACACAGGTAGAAAATGTACTATGAGTTGGTATTTGAATAGCAGATACATGAGCTGCTAGAAACATTGCTAGCAATGATTCCTTTTTGATGTCTCAGTTTTAATATCATTTTATCAAACTTTCATAAATACATTCTTTCATATTTGTTAAATTTGGAAACAAAACAAAACAAAAAAAAGTGGACATATGTATATATGAATATATCTTTACATCTTTAGGTACAAAAACAGGAGAAACATAAAAGAGGTTGGAAAAAAATCTGGATTTTACCCCAAATTTTAGACCTGCTCATCATGAGCATACCTGTTTCTTAAAATATGTATAACGTACTTGCACACATTTTTTCGAGTGAGGATATTACTTGATTAGACATGGAAGACTGTGTATGCATAGTTATATCACATAGTCTTCAAGTTTCCATGTGTTTATAGCAGGTAATGCAGAACTACATTAGCTTTTCTTTTGTACGTAGTCTTAGGAAAGATGATCACCTTTAGCCAAGCTTTGTTGTTGTTGTTGTTGTTTTCCCATTCCTATTCTGTTCCATTTTTTATAAAGGGGCTTTTAGAGTTAAGAGGCACTTAATCCCTTATTCTGAAGTCTTCTTCTTTTCTGCAATGCACTTCTGTGATCACAGACAAAGGCTTCAACATAAGTTTTTTTCTGTATCCAAACATAGTTTTTAGACTTCAGCTTGACATCTGTCTAATCCACGAACAGCAACATGAGCCAAAAACACTGAAGAAATTGGGTGAGGTGTAGTGAACCTCAGCCTTGCATAAGGCTGATACTACTGTAAATCTGTGATGCTTGGCAATAAATACTATTGTTTCAAGAAAAAATGACATGGTCTACCTATACAGACAAAACAAAAGCATGTAGGTATTCATTGACAAATTCATATTGAATAAAAGGCTTTATTACTACTTAAATACCATTTCCATAGCTCATTTGACATTCTGTAGTGGATATCCTTGGCATTGTGGAAAGTTTGCACCAGGAACTATTGACACAGTTCATTGCCATGCTGTATTTAGGTTTAGAGGAGTTTTTTCCCTTTTATTTTTTTTTCCCTTCTTATTTTTGTACACACCGCCCTGTTTCTTTGGCCTGCATTCTTCATGCTGTGTTTTATGTGTTGTATTGTGTATTTTATGATAAGATCTGAACATGCACCATGTGCTCACTTGTAAGTTGCATTCCACTTAGGACATCCTTCCCACCCTTTCACTCCCAAGTCATTTTTTTGCAGTCACAGTATTTGCTTCCTCTTCTGGAGGAATGGGAAAAGGGACCTCCAAGGGTGAAAATCTTACTGTAGTTCTCATCTATATGTTTCTTGACTACAAAGTAAGTAGTCAAGCTATTTTGAATTTTGGCTAATGAAATAGATGCCCATGTCCCAACTTTTGAATTAGCATTTTTTTGACTGAATGCAGAGTTCATAAAAATTCTAGTTCTTGAATACACTGAGCTGCAGGTGGGGTCTTATTCTCTGCAATCTTGAGAAATTACAAAACTACTCATATCCAGCCAAATTTCAATGATAAAAGCTGATGTTTAGCATCAGAAGGAGTGCTGCCAGCAGTTCGAGCCCTCTAGTCAGCTCTGGTGAGGCTGCATCTGGAGTGTGCAGTTCTGGGCTCCCCAGTACAAGAAAGACATTGAGCTTCTAGAGAGGGTCCAGCAGAGAGCCACAAAGATGATTAAGAGACTGGAGCATTTGTCATATGAGGAAAAACAAAGCATGTTGGGCCTGTTTAGTCTGGAGAAAAGAAGGCTGAGAGGAGATTTGATTAACATGTTCAAGTACCTGAGGAGTGATTGTAGGGAGGATGGGGCCAGGCTCTTCTCAGTCATGGCTGATGACAGGACAAGGGGTGACAGGTGTAAGTTGAAACACAGGAAGTTCCACCTCCATATGAGGAAGAACTTCTTTCCTGTGAGGGTGACAGAGCCCTGGAACAGGCTGCCCAGAGAGGCTGTGGAGTCTCCTTCTCTGGAGATCTTCCAAACCTGCCTGGATGCCATCCTGTGTCACGTGCTCTGAGTGTCCCTGCTTGAACAGAGGTGGACTAGATGATCTCTAGAGGTCCCTTCCAACGCTAAGCATTCTGTGATTCTGTGTTTTGGTGTAGTTTTTATACCCCAAATGTAAATGTTGTTTAAAAAAAAAAAAAAAAAAGAAAAGAAAAGAAAAGAAAACAAAACAAAAAGTAATCAAATCCCATTTTTTACTTTCTTTTCTTTTAAATATATATATATTTTCTGTTAAAGTACTTTAACACTATCTTCATAGACAAGCTTCCCTTTACTGAGTTTTTTATGGACATTTTCTCAGCTTAAATTCAGTGTACATAATGGTATTTATATTATCATCATCCTCATCAAATGTAGACTTTTCATAGACTTAAAATTTCACAGGCAGTGCTAGGGCACTGGGTCTGATACTACTCTCCTTTTTTCATGCTTCTACACTGACTCTAATGAGGTTGCATTGAATGATAAGGTCAAAGTTGGACGCTACACTTTTTTATCTTATCTATTCCTATGATGTTCTTTCCTTGCAAGTGTATTTAAAATTAAGCAGCAGGTGCACTACAAATACTTTGCCTTCGTAGGTTATCATCAGCAGAGTAAATTCTGAATTGAAAGGGATTTCTCTATTCTCCATTTATAAGAGAATCACTCTTGTACTCTTTGCATAACATACAGTAGTATGGGAATTACCTTTTCATGATTATAAAGTAGAGCTGGTCTTGCTCTTATGCTTCCACTACTGCTTTCAGTGACACTGATTAATTTCTGGCAATTATCTTGCAATGATACATATTGGTCACAAATCTATACCGATATTTTATTGTCTCTTTCATGAACACCATCATCTGGAGCTGATTTTAAAACATTTAAATAACTCATGATAAGTACATAACTTGTGATGATTTATCTGTGAGCTGTTGCCCATATCCTATGTAGTTTATCCTTAGTCATCTTATCAGAGAAACTACTTCTGCTCTAAAAATGTAAAGCACATCCATAATCATGATAGCTTCTGTTGAATGCATGCTAGTAAGCATGGTTTAGCCTAGAAAACAGAAGATTGAGAGGGGATCTGGTCAATATGTACAAATACCTGAGGAGAGAATGCAGGAAGGATGGGACCAGACTCTTTTCAATGGTGGCCAGTGACAGGACAAGGGGTAGTGGGTACAAGTTGAAACACAGGAAGTTCCATCTCCATGTGAGGAAGAACCTTAACCATTCTGTGATTCTGTGATTCTGTGATTGTCTATCACTTTATGTCATTTAAACAAAATACAGAGAAGGATTTTCTTTCAAGGCTATATTTTTTATCCAACTTCTAATGAAATTCCACATTCTTCCTTTACGCTCCAGCTATGAAAAGCTACAGCCATTTTTCCAATTCCCAAAAAAACGTTATTGCATTGGGGGAGGGATTCAAATATTTGTATCTTAAAAAAAATTAAAAAGGAAGAAGAAAGAGGAGAGACTATATTATAAATAAATAAATAAAGATAGATAGATAGGTAGATAGATAGATAGATAGATAGATAGATAGATAGATAGATAGATAGATAGATAGATAAACTGATTTTGAGACCAAAGAGAGAAAAAAAGAAAGAGTTCTTCCATACTTAGGTACATATTTTGCATCATTATGATAAATGAATTGATTTACTTACATATTTGAAGCTGTTCGCATGTGAAGATACAGAGAGGTTCATTGAATTAGACTTTACAAGCACATTTTATGCATGTGTTATTCTCAGCTGTGGCAAAACTACATAGTAACTGATAAGACACCTTCTATGCTACTTTACTTGCTCATTACAGTGGACTTAAAATAGCAAGGAGTAAGTTATATTGTGGAAAAAGGATTAAAAAGTGGATGAAGATGTAGCAAATAGAAAAATGCAGGAACCAAACATTTATAATATGTTGCAGGCAACAGCAAATGTTGCATGGATATTAACAGATGCTTGTTTTAAATGCCTCAAATACCAGGTCACTTATACATTCCAAATCCATTCAAACCTGTTTGCATTTTATTTAAAGATAAGTTTGTACCTACCAACTCCAGACATCTCCGGGATGCTGGCGGTGTACATGTCCTTCGTGAATTTTGGTTCATTGTCATTGATATCATGGATTTTAATGATAAATTCAGATTCTGGTTCCACTTGTCTTCCAGTCTTTCTGTCTATAGCCTTGGCACGTAGCACATACAGTGACTTTTCTTCTCTGTCCAATTTCCTTGCAGCATGAATATCTCCTGTATTTTCATCTATAATGAACAGACTGCCAGCCCCATCTCCTGTTAATATGTATTTTAAATTTCCGTCTCCTTTATCTTGGTCAGTGTGTAGCTTCAGGGAGGTAGAAAAGAAGAATTCTATAAATATATGTATTGTTATTACAGACCAAATCATTCAGCACATTTGAATAAGTCTGTACGATCTTGACTGTAATTGGGGTCAGCAGTGGTTATCTTCTGTTTCACTGTTGGAAAAATTACAAATTTGAGACCCAGTCATACACAAAAGTATATCTCTAAACAAGTTTGTAAGGACATAAAGGGATATAGAAGATAATGCAGAAGTATTTAAAATGACCATCTGATTAAAAAAACAACTATATTTCTTTCAATAGTCTGTCCAGAAAGCAACAGAAATGTCCCTACTGAAGACAGCAGAGGTCTAAAACTCTCAAATTTGTCTTCCTGTGCCCTGGTTACTGGTAAGGCAAGTGGTTGCCTTGAAACAGCAATGAAGAAAAAGAGTTTAAAGACCAAAGCTATTTGAATGTCCCAAAATCATCTGTAAAAGTTCTGATTTAAGAAACTATTCTCTCTCTCTCTCTCTCTCTCTCTTTAATTTTTAAGGACCATCATACCTCAGTTAATTACTTCCTTCCTTCTAGTCCTCTCCACACAGGAGAAGTAATTTTCAAGAACACTAGGAGGTAAATTTTCAAAGCATTGAGTGGAGTTTAGCAGTTCTTTTCCTACTACCTCTCTTCACAAGAGTTCCAGACTATATCCCTGTGAACTTACAGGCACTGATTCACTATCCATATATAACAGCTACAAAAAAATAGCTCAAAACAAAAAGCCAAAGCAAGTCAAAAAAGCTGACCCAGGCACCAGAACTTCCTACAAAATGTTATCTTCTTGAATTCTGTCCTCATAATTCCGTTTAAAGGGGCATATAATTTCTCTTCATAAATTTCTTTTGATATATTTTCAGTTATATATGGCCATAGCTTAATGACCTGGGTGTTTTTTTCAAATTTGGGTAGAAAAAAAATCCTATTCCATTTCTTTTTTCTTCTTTTGTCCAAAGCAACAGTATCATATCCTATCATTCACCTGGAATAATGCCACTTTTTTTCTTCTTTGTATACTCATGCCTGTATTTAACTCCATGTTTCCTAGCTGAGGCATTTCATGTTTTTATTACTCTACCTGTATGACTGTGGTGAATTTTCTTAAATTCCTTTATTTTGATTTTCTTTCTGCAATTTTATACTGCGGCAGGCTGATTCCTATTGTGGTCTACTAAAAGTAAGGCAGATTTTTTTATCTACAAAAATTCTCTAGGATTACATACAACAGGTGAAAGAATTATATACAATGAGTACACAGCACTCCATAAAGACCCCTGAAAATTTGACAACTCTACAGATAATATATGGAAAATAAATATAAACCCTATGCGAGTATTTTCGGACACTCATTGTGGAACATTAAGTACCCAATGCAATATGATACAATATCTATACTAACAGATTATTAAAATAATTCATTATGATAAATATTCTTATATTCAGGAAAAAATAATAGGGCAGATTTATTTCCATATCGAGTACAAAGTATAATGTATTTCTTTTGGTCAGTTGAGTGCTTCTCTTGTCATGCAGGCCAACCTTCTTTTCCTAAGAAATACTGCACATTCAAGATATTCCTTACCTTGCGGCATAAATGTATTTTTGATATTCTTCTTGAGTTACAAGCTTTTCTTAACTATGCCCGAGCAAGAATCAGATCTCTGGACTGATGTCCAGCACCTGAATCTCATTTTTAGTTTGCTGATTGTCCAAGTGTAGTGTCCAACCCTAATACATGTCTGAGCACCCTCAGCTCTTTGGGGAGATCTCAGGGAAAGAAGCGGGGCCTGGGAGCTGAGTGAAGAGTCTCATGAATCCTGAGAGAGTAAATCATGCCATATGAAGGTAGGATGGGCAATGAAGTGGGTGGGAGCAGGAGGTGGCGGAGCAAGTTTTGGTGAGGTTGGGGCCTCCCTGAAACTAACTTCCATTCTGATTATAAGGAAGTTTTTCTTAATTCTCACAAAGTGTGCTCATCAATAACGTATCAGTAATTTGCTAAATTGTTTCTCTAATGCTATCATTAGCCAGACAAGTAAGTTCTGATGAACAGAAGGGTTACACATTATGTTTTTGTGTACTTACAAAGCTATATCCATGGTATTTTTGAAAGTAATTTTTGTCAGTCTCCCCAGGGCTTTTTTTTTTTTTTTTTTTTTCCCCCTGCACAGGTGTACACTCCAACATACATTGTTATTGATTGATAGAAATATTTATATAACTCACTTATTGTTAGATGGATTAAACTAGCCCCTGACCCACAAGTATTATCTCCATACCGGTAGATTGCATAGCAAGAGACTTAACTGTCAGCAGCCTTAGTCTTCAATTGTCAGGAACTGCTGCACAATGAAAGAATGTAATCTGGCCAAACACTGCAAAAGTTTCCCACTTTAGAAATAAACAAAAATTACTGCGACAGAATATGACATAGTTCTAAACTGGAAAATTAAACGAGCAAGAGGATTGAATTAGATTTTATTTTGTTTTTCCTGATTTGGAATAGAAAACAAAATTCTACATTGAAATAAGACTATATTGCATGTGCGGAGTTTTATCAGAAAAAAATAGCAGAATTGCATCAGAAAAATAAACAATAGGTATTTCACTGGAAAGAGTACATCAAAATTATTTTAATATAATTTTATTTGAAAGTGTGATAATAATGTATTCACACATCTGTTAAAAGTTTTTTTCAGTCAGCTCTGCTAGTGAAAACATCTTTCAGGGAATATGAAATGAGCTTAAAGCCAACATTTTACAAATATTACAAATTTTACTATTGAAAATGTTTATTCTTACAAATACTTTTTTGACTTGGAGAAGGAGTCTTCTGAAAAGAGATCAGAGGCAATGGATGAAGACAGATGCAGCTGGATACCAGAGATCTAGGTCATGAATACAAATAATCTTAGTGTAAACAGTGCTCATATGAACAAGGCCTAGGTCAATAACCCTGTGCAAATGGACAGTAATGAGCAAGTACTGGGAGCTCTCTGTCCTGCACTAACAAATGGCTCTGCAAAGACACATCTGTCCATAGCCGTTTGCTTATCCTCATGATCAACTATATATCGATCTCTGAAAAGTAGGTTAAATTCTTTGATCTGTCTTTTAAAGATGTCCACCAAGAGGCCGGGTATCTCAGACTGGTGGATATACTGAGTGTCCTGCTTAACTCATGTTTCTACCAAATGACGAACAGAGTTTGCAACCATAGTAAATTGCCTCTTGCTGATTTTCTGTTAGCAGGTTTCCTTGAAGTATAGTGATAAATTTCATTCGACATGTAACAGTTTCTAATTTCTACTACATGTTTTGTTTAGCTTTTCCTTGTTTTTCAATAAACATTTTAGGAATCTTCATCAATCTGTGATATAAATTTTAAACATGATAGTTTGCCAAAATGCCCCAAATGTGGATATTTTCATTAAAAAAGGAAGGACAATATCTTATAGAAATAAAATACTAGCTATGTAAAATGCATCGCACTATTCTTTCATGATATTAGAGTTCTGTAAGTACAAAATATATTTTTAAATTCTGAATCAGGTAGTTGCACATAATATTGTGGATCTTTGCACAAAACAAATTTGGGGATTTATAAGATTATGAAAGTTTCTGTAATTTAATTTTGACCAATCTATATTATTTTTCCTTATGACTAGTAAACTACTGTAAAAAGTCTACATTTTTGAATATATAACATAAGTCTTCAACATTTAGAATTTTAATTGCTCTGCAGAAAGCCTACAGGATATCACATGTAAAGACGCTCAGTTATAATATGTTTACAAATTATCATGCCTTTTATTAACTAATGCCAAGCAACAGGACAGGCTAATTTTCTTAATTTATTTCTGGTTATAGTAAATAGTCTGACATACAAAATACTTGTTTGAAGATGGAGCTCAGTTATCCATCCTGGAGGAACTAGTGTTCATATTTTTCATCTGAAGTAAGCTAGCAGCTTACCTAAAAATTTTCCAGAGTCTATAGATTTGGGAAGGTCCACCATTTCAACATAAACTGATTCCCATTGAAATGTTTTTTTTTTTTTTTTTTTACTCGACATGATCACTTTTCACTAATTGGAGTAGAGGACTGGCAAGTAAAGTTTCTGTATGGATGGAAAAAGAAGCTTTCAATTGCCTCAATTGCTTTCAATTTCTAATATCATAGGTTGTTCAAGCTATAGTTTTTGTGAAGACCTAACAGGTCTGAGAACTGTAAAATACTTCAATAAAAGAAAAAAAAAACCCAACAGGTAATATTAGATTGCTCAGATTAATCAGTGTATAGTGATCACCTCAGTAATAAACATCTCCACGAATTCAGCATTCAGCTCCAAGTCAACTGAAACATGTTGGAATGAGGACATAGCTTAGGCAATGCATTGCTGAGTTTCTTGTTTTCTTATTCTTTTGCACATGTTTTCTTTTCTGTAGTCTCTTGTGTAACTGGCTAAATACATTCTCAACACCATTTCTCCTGAGGATCATCAGGAACAAAACACTGGTAATGTTAAATGGGAGTGACAATTAGCTGTTTCTGTAACAATGTGTATTTTACAAATACGGACATATTTATAAATATTCTTCCAATCTATTTTTTCCTCTCTATTTATAGAGAAAAAGCATGCATTTGAAATGAGTCTGTCTATCCAGTTGGGTGAAGCTGAATTTTGATGTGCTAGGGAAATGAAGATCTGGGTGCTATCAGAAGAAAAAAAAATCTTGATATAAAATTCACATGGATCAAGGCTAGTGTAAATTCCAGTAAGTAAACTAGTAGAAAAAACAACAGGTTATCTCAGAATAATAGTTTTGTAGCATATTTCTGTTTCCTCTAAATTAAGTACCTTACTTCTTTGCCACGTACGTGACACTCATCTAGCAATTTTTATTAAGAAATGGTATTTGTAACATATACCTGCCTGTACTTCAGGAAGTATTTTGTCTGACATCATTTGTATTGATACTGCGTAGAAAACCAGTTTAGAGGAAAACCTTGTTTGGAGGAAAATCAGTATCTCATAAATGATCAAGCTAAGATATTGGTATGAAAAGGAGATAAACATAAGAAAGGAAAAAAAGTGTTGTCATAGAAAATAGTTGCTTAAAAGACCACATTCAAAATTAATTGTACTGTTGATCTGATTCTCAGCTCTTTGTAACAGAGAATAACTCTTTTGAAGTTAGGCAGACACGTAATCAATGGAAAAGGGGAGAATCAATGTACACAGCTAACACAAATTATACAGTGATATGAATGAATTTTCCCCATTTACAAACAAAAAATTGCCAGATTACATTTAGATTTCATTTTATCTGTAATTTATTTCTGTACAACTATTGCTGTAGACAAAAAAGAAAGAAAAGAGCAAGAAGAGCTGCTTACAACTTGTGACATTGTTGTGAATAAATACAGTGGAAACATACATTTATTTGCCTGAAATCAGAAAAGAGGTATGATCTTGTTGTGGAGATGGATGCAGAGAAAAGGATAAAGATGCATAAAGGGAGGGGTAGATCCACACTTATGAGGAGGCAGGTGCTGTACTATTGTTTACAGCTGAGAAGGCTCATAGTCTGCCTCTTTATCATTTGGCAGAAAAATGACTGTTACTGCAGATTTCCTACCTCGTTGCCTCCACCCATGCAGAAGATTCCTGATATCCCACTCTTCTCTCATAAACCCTGTTTGCTTGTAAACGCCTTCAAGAAAGTGTGAACAATGAGCTCTTCTTACTTTTCAAGTGAGGCTGTGCTGGAGGATTAGTGAGATTGAATTAACTCTTTTTAGCTTCACTAAACTGCTAAAATTACATGTTTCTGTAGAAGGCCACACTGTTTTGAATGCCTTTGCAGTTGAGTTGCTGCCGAAACACAGGCAAACCTCTTTAAGAGTGTCCTTATTCAATTCCACCCAGAATGCAGATGTCACTGGAAGTAACACCCAGTGACAATAATGAGTTTTTAGTTAGAAATCTTAAGTGTTTCATAAGCTGATCAGATAGGTAGGCAGGTAACTGACAGTAGATCTGGAGGGCAAGTGAATCCATGGGCAGGCCCAATCCTAGTCCTAAATTCCTGAACTCCTTAAAATTCTGGTAACATCTGAGAGAGAGTTGAATTTTCTTTGGCTGTTTATATTAGTTTTCCTGAAACCAGAACTGACAGGAGTGGGAGGAATATGCAAAATGGAGACATGAAGAAGCAGTAATGTGTCCCAAAGAAAAAATGTCTTATTTTGGAGTCCTACGTTTCTCCCTGTGTTTAGTCTTGGTAATGTAACCTTGCTTGTTGTGCAGTGCTAAACTTGGGTGTTTGTCCTTACTTATTATTCACCAGTGTGTATCAGTAGAAGAAAGAGGTCCTCTGTGCAAAAAATATTGTTAACTGCATTAGAAAGTGTTACTGTCTTTACGGTTTTATATATGTATTTTTTAATTCATTCTGTAGAATTGCCAACGTGCTTTTATACATTCTGAAAATGAACTATCATAGTCAAAAGGGCTTGATTCCTTGTTACATATTATAGTTTGTGAAAAACCTTCTAGGGAACATGCTGTTATATTCTCCGTTACTGCTTTTCACCTTGACCAACAAAGTTAGATTGTGTTTACATCTATATACAATGCTGAAAATACTAAAGGTTTTATGTGCTTTATGAGATTTTACGTGTTTTATGTGCTGATATATATTTTAGAAGTTCTGAACACTGGCTTGATGCATGCTCTTTGTTAATTTTGGCTGGATCAGGTTTTGTTCCTATGTGTGTTATTCAAAGGCCTTTGTAAAGGAGAACATTGGGGTTTGCCTGCTGTCTTTGTTTTCTTTCAGTTGCTGGAGGCATAGCAATAAAAATGTAAAGTATAAATGGTGCTGGTTATTCTGGTTTGAGGCTATCACAAGCTAGTCAGCAGGGGAAACTTGGAAGCTATAAAAGACAATTTTTTATTTTTTTTTTTCCTTTTGAAACTGAAAACTAATTCAGAAGTGAAATTAGTACTGTCTTTTCATACCAAATATATTTCTACTTAAGGTTTTGCTGAACCATAACACAGCTGTCTGAACACATCTCTGTTCTTTTTATACTTCATGTACAATTTATGCCTCAGATGGAAAGTATCTTTTTTTTTTTTTTTTCTCCTCAAAGCACTGTATATTCAGCCTAGTACAATTAAGGTTCTTTCTATATGCCAGTCTTGCCTACTGCAAATTCTTTTCCTTGATTTTACCTTTTATAACATAGTTCTTTCTATGGCTTAAGGCAAAAGACTCACGCCATGTATAAATTCAGATCGAAAACTGTTACATAAAATTAACATAACATAACATTATAGTGATACCTTGATTGCCAGAAAATGTTGAGCTTTGGTTATAATATCTACAGACCTAATGACTCTGGGAAACTTATATAGTCTATATACAGTCTGGTCTATATATTGCATAAATGATCAAGTGGCAAAGTATCTTTACCTGCTGGGTTTTTTATGATTCTTTCAAGTATGTGTCTACTCTTTGAAGTGGGAAAGTAATGAGCATAAATACTAAACAATAGAAACATAAACTAATTGGGCATGTCCAAAGGCTCACAGTGAAACTTTTCAGAAATGATGGGATTGGAGGAGGTCTCTGCCCTTTTAGGGTTTCTCAAACATCTTTTAATCACAGTTGTCTAGCCATAGATCCTGCGTGAGGAGAGAAACAGGCAGAAAACCAGCAAAACACATGTATGCTACTTTTACAGCACCATGGGCTTAGTTGTATCAAATTTTATTTCTATTTGGTGACTGCACTATGTCATTTATTCTTCAGCAGTGGCTCAGAGAGCTCACACAGCATGTCTTAAAACGCAAATTGATTTGATCCCAGGAAACCAGACTGTAATTGTCACTCTGCCTTTATTCCAAGCCAAGAAGGTATGCGTGTAGAGATGAGAAAGAAGACAATTGTTGAGGAGGAGGAGGAATGTGCTGCATAAACAAAAAGAAATTAATTGATCTAGAAAATGCAAGAAGAACTGCAGCAGAAATAAGATCTCGTAACATCACAGCCAACCCTGAAATCTCAGAGAAAATATGTTGAATGTTAGTGACAGGTAGGTTATTAACCAATGCCCCCACTGTATGATTTCAGATTTCCTTGTGAGATTTACAGCAGCTGGGATGCAGCACCACCAGCAGCTCAGCTAATATTCCCCTTCATTAACATTTTAACTAATTAAAAAGTCTGAAGGCATCTTAATAACTGCAGTAGCTCTTCAGTGTGGATTGCAGTAGCAGTATCTGCTTTGCCTTAATTTTCTATTCATGTGTGTTTAATCAAAAGTTTTTTATGTATGTGCTAAATGGCAATGTATTTACCTGACTTGAATTTGTGACATCAGCACAAACTTCTTAATTAAAACAGCCCAACTCTGTGTGTGATGGTAACCTAAGTGACTGTATATTAAACAAGGCAAATGACATTTACTTTTCTTATCTTCTGTTTTCCAGCATCTGGTTCTTGTGTTCAGCTGTCTATTGTTACAAATTCTCTAGGGAATGTTATTATGAAACACACTGCTCACACCAGCTGCAGTGCTGATTCCAACTTAGCATGGAGAGCTGGGATAGATCTGTTTTTCACTTAGGAAACATTGAGCAAAATCCTTAGTAGCCTTTTGGTCCTGCTGAAATAACTTTAATATGCAAAAATTAATTCTCTTGGCCCACAGTTCTACCCAAAACTTGGGGATGAAGTTCTGGAAATCAGAGTTTTTCTGAAGAATCTGTTTAACGTATCTACTTTTTACCTTTACTTCTCCTTTGTCCTATACACTTAAGCATCAGACAGATCTGAAAAAGTGATTGTACCTCTTATTTCTGCACAAAAAATGATGGATCTCAGAGCACACAAAGTCTGTCCTCCTTTCTCCATTCTCTGAATCGACGTCAGGTTTGCACATTTTGAGCCCAAAGAGATAAGGCAAACTAAATTTTCTTTTTCGTGATGTGCTGTGATCTGTCATTTGGCTGTTCCAGAGCATGAGATAACAGGGTTACAAGAAATGACTTTGGTCATGAATTATGTCCATAGGTCAGAAATAAACACATCACAACTCAACATCAAGTAGTGTCACTTTGATCAATCACTGGAACAGGTGTTAACTCCATCACTATTTTAAAAACTTCACAATAAGATAGGATATTTTTCTCTTAGATTTTCTCTGAGCAGAAATTTCTGAGTGAAGTTTTGCTGTGTGTGATGTCACTTGATATTTTAGAGGCACCCAGACTGGTTGGTAGTGCCAATAAAAATGCACAGTGTGATGCAAGAATAAAAGCTCTGACCCTGGGACAGGTATAAGCCTATTGAATAGATGGAATATCCCCTACACTGAACAGAACTCTGCACTAACAAATACATAAGCAAGAGCCTACTAGGTCAGAGACAATGATCCTTCTAGCTAGGTACTCTTTCTTTGACAGTGACAGTAGGAGATGCTGTTTTTTGGGGGGAGACTATGCAAATCTGGCCACTCTTTGCAGTTTATTCTTCTTTGCAGCTCCAGCTCTACAGTCTTGGATTATGGCTCTTTGAGGTATCTGGTTCTTTTTCTTGTTGCTTTTTTCTTCTTATATGAACCCAAAGTCCTTGAATTTGTTTAGTCACTGTTGTCTTAACTTTGCACAAGTGCTGCAGTGATTAAACTAGACTATTTCCAGTTGTGATTATCCACATTGATCTGAAGAATATATCAATAACACAGTAACAGATTTTTATTCCTATTTTTAGTCACAGCACTGATTTTAATAGAGCACAGGTTGCACAGAGGGGTTGTGGAGCCTCCAGCCTTGGAAATATGCAAAAGCCTTCTGGACAGAGTCCTGGGCACCTTGCTCTAAATGCCTCTACTTGACTAGATCAACTATAAAAATCTCCTCCAACCTCAACCAGTCTGTGATTCTGTGGCAGTTTTATAGGTGTCGATGTATATACAAATACACCTACACACACACATAAGGGGATGTCTCTAGATCAAGACTGTCTTTCATACACAGCATAGTGCAAGAGTAATAGAGTAGGATGTCAAGATCAAGGCAATGTGATCAAAGGGCCTTTCTTGCTCTTAAAATCTGTAAACATGAATCCAGGTTGACAGCATCACACACACAGGAAAAAAAAAAAAAAAAAAAAAAAAAAAGTGGCTCTGCTCATTCAAAGGAAGTCGATACAAAACAGTGCATTTTTCCTAAGCTGTCCAACAATTTGTCCCTTCCAGAAATATTTAAGATATTTAAAGTTACTTATGATTCTTAAAATATAATTAGTTGTACAAAAAGTGTATTTCAATACTGAAAGTCTAAGCCTTGAGGGTTCCAAGTTTACTGATTCACGGGTATTTCTGTATCTAAAAAGTTTCAAATGACTTAAAAAGGTGTATTTTTCATAGTTTCCTGGGTGCTTAATACGGTTTGATCTTTAAAGCCAAGATCCCCAAGAAAGTTTATTGTATTTATTACATTATTCAGTATTAGCAAACTGTCTTGCTGTCTTTTATGCAGTTATATCTTTTCAATGTTTTTATTTTTGCTTTCAATAATGGCAAGTTTTTTCAGGACAAAGTGACTTTTGTAGAACTGTATCCAGCTGGACCTTACCAAATAATTTTCACAATGTCTAAGAAAAAGCCTGCTCAGTACTTGAAGACTGACTTGTATCAAAAACTGTGTTGTCAATGAAGTAGCAGTAATAAACTGCTACTTAGTAACCCAGAACAAATATTATCGAAAAATAATACACTCTCTGTGCAAGATCTGCACAGAGAGTGTATTAAACTAATATTAGTTTAAGAAAATGGTTAGTCAAAGTATTTAGTATTCGGGTCTGAATAAAAATCTTACTATATCAATGTTAATTTTGTATTAAACTTATTAAAAACAAACAAACAAACAAAAAGACTTTTTGGAAACTGAGGTCTTCAGTACTGGCTACCTACATCCTTGGAAAAGGCAGTTCCTCCTGGTAGCTAGTCAGTAGTTTGGAGAATCACACAGCACACAGAGTACAACTGATTGCTCTGCAAAGTACTGTTGACCATTTGGATTTTAAAATAGAACTTGAGATTTTATTATTTAGGATAAAGAATCAGCAGTGCTCCTTTTTTAAAGTGTTTTCCACCTTCGATTTGTGCTGTCGTCTCTGACTCGGCCTCCTCTTCCAGAACATAAAACCTGTCATTACCCTGAATCTTTCCCCATTCAGGGGCGTTTTGGTGCTGTGTCCGATTGTTGTCACTGGCTGGCTCTGTAACCTCAAATCACCGCTTCGGCATCTCGGCTGCCGTTTGCTCTTCAGAAAAATAGATATTATGGCCTTGCCTATTTCACCAGAAGTACTGCAAGTTCATTTAACATAAAATGCTCTGAGATATTCTGATGAAATGTGTTTACTGAAGTGAAAATTATTATTAATAATTATCATTACATGGTTTTATTTCTCCCTTCCTCTCCTATCCTTAT
The DNA here is from genome assembly GCF_059628265.1 of Tinamus guttatus. Lineage (NCBI taxonomy): Eukaryota > Metazoa > Chordata > Aves > Tinamiformes > Tinamidae > Tinamus > Tinamus guttatus. Next base: position 2,192,773 of record NW_028288756.1, on the reverse strand, counting down.
CAAAGAGATTAAAATAAATGTTTTTACCCTGAAGAGAAAGCAATGTAAAAAAAAAAAATGATGTATTCCCATAGCTTTAAGAGGCATAAAATTCTTTCAGACTTTTTTTTTTCCTCTTTTTCATGCTTAGAAGTTAATCCAGCTTTAGACACCTGAAGTGCAAGGAGAATTAGGAGTATCATCTCTAAAGGAATGAAAGCAGAATAGATTATTGATATTTTTCTCAATTAACAATATTAGTGCAGGACTAAATAATTCCTTCTGGGGTGGATTCACACTTCACCTTTCACTTCATGCCCTTCTGCAAATGATTCTAAATCTTTCATGTGAAATGGGTGGGAATCAGACTCTGACCTCTTCCACTTCACAATTACTAGCCTTTATAGAGGTGAATGTACTTCTGTGTTCTATAAAATGTGCAGTGAGAGTGAAATACATATATATATATATAATGTTGTTTTAAAACATCCTTCCAATTTCTTCACCTAAAATATATACATAAATTCTTGTTGCATGCCACGCTCCTCTTTTCATCTAATTTATTGTCCATACCTTTTGTGTATATCTAATTAGCATCTATTTTTAGCAATTAGGAACCCTAAAATTAAAGATAAATATACACATCTATTTCTTTTGATTGCCTGTGTTACACAGAACATAGGTAATACTTTACTAAAGCATATACATATATATGTATTTGATTTGAAAGATTTTTAGTCTCACTAATTTTAAATTTGAATGTTGCAGTGATAAAAATGTTTATTTACCTTTTTTCTCTTTGTTTTTCATTTGTTAATTCAGGCCTATCAGGCATTTACCTAACCCAGTTATATTTTAACATCTAATGCTATGTTTCTTCTTGGATTGTGACAATGTTATTCATCACAAATGCTTATTAAAAAGAAAAATATGCTTACTTCCAGAATCCCTATTAGACTGAACTATCAGAAAAGAATCATTTTTAAAGCTTGCTTCAGCACATACTTCAATTTATATTTTTAACAGCTTGATAAAGTAGTATAAATTCTCCATAAGTGACATAAAAGTTGTAAACCACAACTTTTTTTATGGTAAGGACCAAATTAATTCTCAATATTTATGGAAACTAAGTTAGTTTCTGGCCTTAACCAGAAATATGTAGCAGTAGATACCCTTCTAGAAGCAAAATTGGCTATGCACAGTGGTGGTCGCAGATTTGTCACTATATGTAGCCACTTAAGTGCTTGTCATTTTCATGCATTAAAAAAGTTAAAGCAATCATTTATTCCACAGTCAAGCATTCAAGCACTGTTCCCTAGATAGGTAGCTACTAAATATTACATTTTATTTCTTCTCCTTTTCAGAGTGTGGTTTTGTATCTTATTTAATTCAAGGCATCGAAACAAGATTTGATTCATGGCCTTTTATGTGACATTCCTGAGTTTTTCTACAATTTGGTACGGAAATTCCTCAAAAATATATGTTTGGAGGAAAAGCTACTTTAGGATAAGTGTTGGTAATTACATTTTGCAGTTAGAAAGACAAAGAAAGGCACAGATAGGGGAAAATTTTAACCAAATTATATTTCAGATTATTTTCCACCTTTGTAGAATATTCCTGTGGTAGGGCTGGAGCTAAAACTTTATTCTCCTGTCTGAAAAATGAGTCCAAAGGGAATTTATGTGATGTTGTTAAGAGTTCCACAACTTAAACACAGAGAAAGTGATGTAATTTCTCCAGAACGTCATACCATGAAAGTGGAGAACAACTCTCTCCCTTCAGTTAAAGCTAGAACTCATTTATTATTATCAGCCTGTTAGGCATTTCCTCACTAGACTAGACTAGAGCATTACTATAATGTAAATAGGTATAAGAGAGTAGAGGTTGGCCCAGTGTGTTTACACCACTATTTTAATACACACAGCAAGGATTTGCTCACAGTGTTGCATTTCTACAACTTCTAAGGAACCACAGATCCTTCTTCTGATTGATACCCAGTATAGTGCTAAATTGACTGATTATGCTGGCTAGACTAACATGTTTTTCAGTTTCTGAAAGGCTGCAATGTGTGACGATTCCTGCAATGGACAGGATTTGATGTATCAGACACATACCGGAAGAAAAGACTTGCTGTTCTTGACAGTTGCTTGTTGACAGCTCCTCTTTTTCTTTTCAAGGTGACTATTCATAAGCCTTTCTCTGACAGACAAGATGTTGCACAATACCACCATCTGATGCAGTCAAATTGCCCTTTCTAAGTAGTCACATATTGATTTGCTCTGATGGATTTTACACTCTTTTTATCATCAGACTGACAGATACTAGTAAACCACAATATAGTCAAAATGTTTCCCCATTTTTAGAATCGCTCCCATAATGTAATCAATGCAATAAATATGCTGCATCATGGAGACTATCTTGCAAAATACATTTTCCTCACTCTCCCACTTTTTCTTGCACAGTAAATGATTGCCTGATAACAGATAATGATAGGCCTGCAGATTGCCACTAGTCTAACCTTCTGTTCCCAGTGGCTTAGAGCTGCAAGGCTGAGAAAGACCAACTTAAAAAGTTTTACAAGAAGCTGTGGCTAGTCTGCAAATAACAATATCTTGTTGTGGCAGAGCCCTTGTCAATCAAACTTTGGAGGAAGACCTGTCTAGGTCTTCTAGAGTATGGAAGACCAGGACGCTTTTAATCTCCAAAAAGACAAGGTGTGTTAAAATAAAAGTGATATTTGGAAACTTTAAATGGAAATTTGAAATGTTAAAGCACCTCTGATGGGTAAAGAGCAACCACTGTGCTGAAGAACAAAAGAGGCACCACATCCCAGGCCTTGATGCTGTGTTGGGCTCAAGTGAATATAATTTTAAGGGAGAAATTCCACATCTGAAGGAGGGATCATAGAGGGAGGGAGGAAAAGGGGAAAAAATGTGCAAATTATTATTGTTTTGCCTTTATCATATTGTCTTTAAAAGCAGCTGTCTTTTGTCATATGTCCATGTGTATGCTATGTGTGAAGATGGCACTAATAGTCTTGTGAAATTCTCAGAAGTTCTCTTGCAAATGCTCTATTTTCCATCGGGCCCCTGTTTAATAGGGGACACAAGCAAATAACCAGCAGGTTTCTTCCCCTTTCTTTTTATTTAACTTGAAGGTCTTGATATCCTGGCCAGGCTGCCTCAGCTTGTAGAAGATTTGGGGATTTCCTCCTTTCGTGTTTTTTTTTCACATGCACTTCAGCTGATTTAACAGTGAACATGGAAAAAACACATCATCCTTGAGTACAGAACAGAAAGGGACTTAAAGAGATAATCTGTGCCTTTCTCCAGCCTTGAGGCAAGATCAGCGGTTCTGGCACATCTTTGTTTATGCTGTTCTGAAACCTCCAGTGCTAAGAAATCTCCGTCTCTTTGGGTGATCTTTTCCAGGACTTCATTGTATTTGCTATATTTACTATCAGAAAGTTTTTCCTGATGTTGAAAGTAAATTACAAACAATAAGAACCCGAATTCTTGCCCTGAATGTTATTGGAAGATAAGATTATTTTATTTTTTTTCATCTGTCTTTTGTGTAGTTGAGGAAATGGAGAAGATATTTCATGACATCTTCCATATCTGTACCATAGAGTGACAAATCTTGTTTGTGTGTGTGAGTGTGTGTGTGTATGTATGTGTATATTGTATATAAAGCTTGTTTATTTACAGTCCCTGATTATTCTGGTTGTTTTCACAATTGTTTCTTTATTTTGTGAAGTGTGATGCCTAAAATTGATTGCAAAATTCCAGTTTTGGTGTATCAGGGCAAAGTAATTTTAAAGACATCTCACATCTAAACTCCTGTTTATGCATGGATTATGTATGACGTGATTAGATGGCTTCAAGTATTTCTGAAACTTATAAGATATATTTAATTTGTCAGACTTGAGAAATAAGTTTCTCCTATAGAAAAAAGTCATATTTGTATTCTGAAAAGGTAGCATTGTTTTTCCCTTTTTTGTTTTTGTCCCTGCCCTCTCCAGTATTCTTTGCAAAAATAGCAATCAAATTTTATTGACAACTTTGGTTTTGATTATAGGTTACTTTTCTTTTGGGGATGCAGCTTGCTAGAGGGGTGGCTGCTTAAAACCAGCTCAAAACTTCACTGAAAAAAATGTGCTAACTGAAGAATTAAGTAAAAGGTAGTCCTGATATCATATAGTTTTGTTGATTTTGGAGCCAAAAAGTTTTTTGTTGTTTTTTTTTGTTTGTTTGTTTGTTTGTTTTTCTTTTGTTCATTTTTGTTTTTGATAGAGGTCAGACTCCTCCTTTCTTGATCTTTTCTGTTCTGATGCGGTTTTTACTTCTTACTTGGATAATTATTACATCATTATTTCTACAGTTTTCAATCATGAAAAAATGTGGATCGGAGAGATGGAGGTGAAGGCAAAAGAAGACACTGATTTTTCTTCTTTGATATAATCTTAAAATTCTGACTTGTATTTTAAGAGTAGAATTTTTAAGGAAAAAGTATTATTCAATGTTCTTCAAAGCTTGTATTTCAAAAGGCAGCATTCAGGTATAGTATATCCTAGATGAACATGTTAAGAATGTTCATGATAAGTCTTCCCTAAGTAGAACTATGCTTAGAAATGATTATATTTCTGCAAGATATGGCTTACTGATTCTGTTATTTTTTGTAACTATACATAGTGCTATGTCAAAAGATGAAGAAGAAAGAGGTTGTTTTTAGCAGAGATACATTTAGATGATGTATTGACCACAGCAGTCTTTTAAATGAAACAGATGTGTCTATAGGTGGAACTGAAGGGTACACCTGAAACATTGACAGAATAGTGCACCTGGATTTTCTCTCAGCCTTCAGAGCTACACAACTGATTCTACTGAAGGAAAAGAGCAAACATTGTGAAACCTGTCTTTGGATTGATTGCATAAATTGATTAAAGGCTCAAGTGAAAATATAAGTTCTCTGTCATACTCTTAAAACAAAATGATAGTGAAATTCATTATTTACAAAAAGCAGCATTTGATCATTAAATAATAATAAAATAAAGGTGGAGGGAAGCATTATGCTTCCCAGTACATGGAAACATAGGCTACTTCAGATTTCAACACTGTAGATGTTAAGAGCCGAATCAGTGCGACAGCCTTCCTGACCATGAAGTGGGCTTCTTATTCCCCGACTTCTTAGGGCTGAAGCAGAGCACCACTAACTCCTGAACCAGGTGGCTGAGACAGGAGTGAACCAGGGTTAGTGCAAGGACTTCACTGACTCTGTTTTCTGACTTCTTGACTGCTCCACGTATGGAAAGGGAGCCCACTCCGACCTTTTGCGGAGTTCCAATGGCAATTTGCAAAAAGTAAAGTGAGAGATTATTTCCACATACTAGGATACTTTCTGTTTTTATATTATAGAGTGATATTATCCAATCCCATTCAGCAAGAAAGAACATTCAGTATGAAGAGACTACTGAGTGAATATCTGCCTTAAATAGCAGTGATTCTTGTGGGTAATCCAATAATGTGGATTCTAGTAATCCAATGAAGCTGCTTGCATTGTTATGTGAGGTTCTTTCAGTCTTCTCTCTTCTTTTTGTAAGGAAGACTGCTACAGTAAGAAACCTCACTTGTAGATATCTTAATACTGGTGAAGACTATGTAGCAAACTATTCTGCAACCTGGAATAAGTGGTTGCATTTGCACAGATGCTGGGGGAAAAAATGGGAAAGAAAAAAAAAAAAAGGGAAAAAATATCCTCTGCATATGTTTGTTTTCACTTTCTACTTTTTAACAAAATGCATGGGCAAATGTCATGAATCAAACTCACTGGTTAACTGCAGGCAGAAAAGGGATTTTTCTTCAGTTTGCATCCAATTTAAATGGTGCTTATGGCATGCAAAGCCCAATTCATTTGTTTTTATGAAAGATATTAAACAGGAAGATGCTCACAAGGGCTAAATTTGCACAGTGTCACTTTATCTCAATTTTTATTTCCTCTTTTAATATGAAAATAAAAGTTATGTTTCCTAGAGCCTGAGTGCACCGTAGCATTTCTAAAACTTTCAGGCTACAACAGATGTTGGGGCTGTTTTATATCATATAATTTATGATTGTTCTAACATACATTGTATGTAACTTCACACATTACCTGCCAATCAGGATGCCTTTGCTTTGCAAAGTGCCCTGACTGCTATAGGGAGAGACTGCCTTTCCTGTGAAAAAACGTACTTGTATGATTGCTAATACAAGGAGAAAAAGTCTCTCTCTCTCAAAATCACCTATGTGAACCATAAATTAGTACGTTTTCCAAAATGGCTGACAGTTTTCATTAGGTCAGTTTGTTCCCACTTAAGGATATTTCGCAAAGATTGCAGTTAAAGAGAAGGCATGTTTAACATCTTCCAAAATTGATGCCTGTTCACTGGCCGTCAGGTAAGTTACTTAGAAATAAAGGCACATAAAATAATTAACAGCTTTGGAAAATAAAGCTAATTATCCCTAAAGGGCTATCTGGTTAGTGATTCCTTTGCTTTTTATTGCCTTTTTCTTTAATTAATGAACATCATGCCCATGAACACTTTAATATTCTCTTAATTGCATGTTCCTTCTTCTTTAGGTTTTGTTTCTTTTTTTGCTTTTTTTTTTCCTTTTTCTTTTTCTAAGTAAATGTAGATAGCCTTTCTTCTCGTAGGTCAATGTTCTAGGCCACATTTCTTGGGCTCTGCGTGGGGGTTCAGCTCAAGCCCTTTTCTCTCCTTAGAGTTAGTAGCAGCTGAGAAGTTGGATCTTTGACCCCTCTCTAGGGAAGGGGGTCTCAGAAACCAAGGAATGCTTCTTCTCTTTAACCCCTTGATACTTCACAAAATAATGTCAGCAGTTCCTTTTCTTTTAGTAAGATACTTTCCTCATACACATAAGTCTAAATGTCATATTGCAGTGTATTCCACTTTCTTTACTTTTAGTGATTTTAGAGCAGATGAACTGAGTTTTACAGTCCTATTCACAACCTTCTGGTGTATAAAAGTGTTGATGATCACATACTCAGCATTCACTGTATGAAATGAGTATCTTCTTTAAGTTACACGGTAATTTTAAATGCCTTCCATTTTGTGTCATCTATCACTATTACCATTGCCTTACTCCAAGCTGTCCAGCTATATCTACAGCAGACCCTCTTATAGACAGGGAAACAAAAAATGTGCCCTCACAAACACAAACAATGACCAAACAGAATAAATGTTTTTGAAAAATGAATTTATTGAGGAAAAAAAATAATATCTTATCACTATTCTTATATTCTCCCTCAGAAGTATATGTCCTGATAAAGTTTCTTAATTAATTTTGTTTTATTTCTAGAACAGTGTTTATTATTCTGTCCCAGTAATCCAGCTGCATGTGCCTATCCATATTAAAGAGGAAATGGATAAGATTGCTCGCTACCAGCTCATCCCCATGGGTTGGAATAAAAGTGTTCTCTCTTCACACATGCCAGTTTGCTAATTACCATCACTTTGAGCAGTAGAATACGAAACCTAAGATTTAAGCCTTTCACAGAAATAATATTCGTCAAAAAAGTGTTTTCTTTTTTGGAAAAGAACTTCTTAGTTGACTTCCCTTTGTATAGGAATCAGCTGTTATGTTTCATACGTTTCCACTGGGATAACTTTCTGTTTTTACAAAGAGTTAAATATTTCTGTGGCTGTAGGTAGAATCCGAACCTAAAAAAAATCACACTTTATTATGTATTTTATGTGAAAGTTTATTCATTATTCCAAAATATCTTCAACCAAATTTTGTTTAGAAATCTCTTTATGAAGTTATTTCAATTTTTATTAAAGATTCGTTTGTTCACAACAAACCTCCATGTTTTATACACTGTAAAACAAACACAACAATAGCATTATTGGATCTCATCTTATTTCCACTATTGCCAGAACCAGAATTAATTGCACTGAGACAGAATTGTAAGGGTGTAGTGCTGTTACAAATGGGGGTCAGAATCGAGTTCATAATTACCATGCTTGGCTTCACTGGCATTTCTTTTTTAATAATGCTTGGTTTCCAGATGATCATGCTTATCATAATCAGAGGTATTAATAAATGTTCAAAATAGTTTTGGCTTTTCAATCACAAATACCTCAATCCACTTGATATTTAGGCACCAGAAAATGAGAGAGCTACATTACAATCCTTGCTAGTGACAGCACTGTGGATAAATGACAGAAGCAGGAATTAACGCCTATTAATTTAGTCACTTAAGATAAATATTTACTTGAATCTCTGGAAATTCTAGGCATTATTCTAAGTAACCAGCAAGTATGCTTAGATATGCCAGAATTCAAGGCAGATCAGGTCGATGGTGTGGCAAAAGAAAAGGTTTGAATACAGAGAGATGGAATTTAGAGGCACTTTCACTTTGATAGTGAAAAGTAAAGAATGAAAAATCTTTTAAGCCATTACATTCTATTTAACAGTCTGAGTTGGTTTATGGAAGAAATGATAATGAAAAAACTTTTGTCCTTGAAAAGCATGGGCATTTTATTCATGTTTAGCATTGCGTATAGACAACAATCTTACTAATAATGAATAGAATTTTGTATTTGAATTGAGGAGTTGTACATCCTGGTATAGTGCCACAAGGTATATGAATGAAGGCATAACTTCTCTATTCCCTCTATACAATTCTAGAAATTGGTAATTTTATTCTGAACAGTTCTCTATTCATTGAACTACTTCATTTCTCCTACAACTTTGAATAATCATGAAGCCTCAAGTGGACAAAACAACTATAGAGAAGAGGGCAAAATACCAAGGCTGTCAGATACATAATCTCTAAAGAATCTTTTAAAAACAAGGCTTACCTTGCCCACATATTGAGTGTCTGGACCTGTGTATTCCTCCAGCAAGAAAAATTGATTCCACATCCAGCCACGCTTGGTTCGGTGCAGTGTTTTTCCATCATTCTCTGACAATCCTGTTGTCCTTTCACTGTGCAAATACTTGTTAGTCCTTTTTTGGGATAGCATCATAGGAATTGCATGAAGCATACAGCCCCAAAGCAAAACCATCAAGGAGTAAGTCCTCATCGTTTACAGAGATGCTTTCAGGCTCCAATTCTCTAATAAGTCACCAGAAGAAAGTGTTTCAATGTTGTATTCCTCTTGCAAATAGGACCTAAAGGACGGAAAACATTATTTGAGTAAATAGTCATAATGTTGCTTTCCTAAGCCTGTAGCAGATATATCAATAGTGTAGTGATCATAACAATGACTCATGAAAAGTAGCCAGAGAGAGATATACCACCAGAACGGATTGCACGTTTCATTGCTCATTTTCCTCAAATAATCACAGGCAGCAATTAAAGACTGCTAAGAGTCAAGTATTTTATTGTCTCTCTGATCCCCCCTCTCCTTTTTTTCTGAATTTCTCCTTCTCTTCCATTGTATATAGACATCAATTTAAACCATAATTTGAGTAAAATATTTCTTGATCTGGAAAATTTATAGGTCTGCAACTATTAAGGTACCGGTTTCAGAGACTCACTAAATATCAGAGGTAGTTCTCAGCTAGCTCCAGCAACTTGAGACAATGCAACTGTTCAAATAGTAGGAAACCTTCCAATCTAATTTCTTCCATTGCTCAAGCTGATATCATTTGCTTTTGGTACCTGTAAAGAAGTTTCTGTAAAGTTGAATTTTTTGTTACTTCATGATTTATAAGACTCCTGCTCCCCCCTCAGTAGCCCACAGCTGTACCCTCTGATCCAGTTTTGTTTCTGCACATAGCACAGATGACAAAAGATGAAATTTAAAGTGGAGAATTGGTGTCTTCCTTGTTCAAGAATAGAAAGTACTTGTTGGGTAAGTTTCTATTCACAGCAGTCCTTCTGATGTTGCATTTGGGACAAAATTCTTCACTGGCATGTATTTTTCCTTTTTTCCTGCCTGAATGAAAAGGACATTTAATCACAGAGACTTTTATTTGTGGTAGTAGGAGACTGAAATGAATGTTATATGTAGAAATGTGAGAATAATGTTTAGCTAAAAGATTTTTCTTTTTGTTTTAAACCCCCATACTCTTAATTCACAAGTGAAACAGAGATGCCTGATATCCCAGTCTATTTCATAACCTCTTTCTGGTAAGCCTGCTTTTGTTATAGAGCATCATTTACTGAGCTGTCATGGCATATTACAGAAAACTAGTGTAATGCTGCATCAGGGAATGTATAGTTTAGCTTGGGAATCCCAGTCCATAAACAGCAATGGTGTCATGAAGCTCACATGCTTTAAGAAGACATTGAAATTCTGAAATTTTAGAAAACACCTGGTTTTAATCTTCCTTTCTCCCCAAACCTGACTTTATCAGCAACTATTTTTTTCTCCAATGTCTTTTTTTCTGTATAAAAAAGTTTAAATTATTGCAAATAGGTTTTTTTTTGTAAAAATTATTTTTCACTTCAGAACCAAATCTGTGGGAATGAAAAATAGTCAGTGGATTATTGGCCTTTTTTGAAGACCTTAATGATTAAATGGGTAGAATCTTGCCCTTTTGTAGAGATCTCCTTAAAATGATCATATACCGTATGGTCTCCAGATCTTAACTAGCCATGCTGAAGACGATCAAAGTCTTGATGTTTTAGCAACTTCAAAAAGAGTTTTATCTGAGCAAGAAGTGAAGGCTTGGAATATTTATCACTTTCTAACATCATGTTCAAAACCAAAAAGAAAACAATTTAATAGGTGTCAAATTTATGCAGAAGATCATGGATATAATGCAGGAAAACTCTTCTTTTATTTCTTTATTTTAATTGAAAAATCAAAGCACAAGCTAAATTAACTCTATTTGCATCGAATCATGCATGTAAGTAGCTCTTGGCATTTGTTAGCAGATGTGTTTTCTTTGAATTCTGCAGGTATACTCAAAGTTCTGTTTTTTTTTTTCCCTTGTGATGCTTGATATGTTCCTGTTGTGTTCAGAGAACTGAAGAGAAAACCTCCTGTGACTAATTTAACACCAGTGAATTTTGATGTTGTTAACCAGAAAGCACACTGCATATATGATAATATTTGCCTTGTGGTTCAAGCTCACTGGATTCAGATAAAGAGAGGTTTAATGAAAGAAATCTTCAGTCAATCTTTTTTTCCTGAATGCCATATATGTCTAATGATTAATTACTCCAATCACTTCTATAAAAAGAAATTCTAAAAATAGAAATTGAAATATTATAATTAATTAATTATTTTAATTCATTAAGTTATTTGTATGAATGAATTAATGAATGAAAAATATTTGTCAATGTAGAACATACAACATGAACATGATCTAGATTGGATCCTCAAATCCTTCCCATTGTTTTAACAGGCAAATATGTTCTTTACTCTCAGTCACAAACATTAAACCTAGCTCAGTTGTTTGTCCTCTGCTGCAAATACTACAGGAAAGTTAGGGACCTCACAAAGCTTCTACCTTCCAGCTTAAAATTTCCTTCTGAACAGATCATGACTGTTTTATTGTTGCATTAATCATCAAGGGCTTATTTCTCTAATTTATTGGAATGTATCAGCACTTCTGTATTACAAAAAACTAAAAAGGGTACATGTATTTGGCAAATTTCAATACACTGTATCTATGAAACTATTAAAAACCCTATGATGTATATATTTTACAAACCCCACCAAAGCCTTATAAGCCATGAAATGTAAGGTATTCCCAAGTGCTGATTTTAATTTTATCTTCCACTTGTCATTATTTAAAAGCTTAGAAGAATCTAACACTCAAAAATTTAATCTGGTCTATTTTTTTTTTCCTTTTCTTGAGACAGTACTGGATGAGAAAGATGGGGAAATCCAGTGTATTTGCATTTGGTCAAGTGATGATGTGTGGTTGCATACTCAATTTTGAAATAAGGTCACATGGACAGCTGAATGCTTCCCTTATACTCTTTTTCAAAATTAAGTGCTTTTAGTTAACCCAAACTCTTCCCATTCTTTTCTGTCCAAAACCTTTTTACCGTACTCAGACAAATATATGAGCAGTTTTTACTACTCTTTTCTTTGTGCTCAAGGAAATACTTCAGAAAAGTCATTGACAAATCGGTCTTGTCTGGTAGCCCTCTAGCTATCAAGCTCTCTTGACCAGGACTCAGCCTGATAAATTTAGACAGGGTATCTTAGTACTCAACCACAGGATGCCAGTGTAGTCTGGAAAAATAAGAGCAGCCTTTCAAAGATTATACACAGCTGCTCTTAGCCAGCTCTAAGACATAATTTCTGTGCAGACCCTAATCTTTTAATAGAGGGCTGTTTTTTTGGTTTTGTTTGTTTGTTTGTTTGTTTCCCGGTAGGAGTCTTGGTTCCCACATTTTGTTCTTGCCAATGCAGAACTTTAGCTGAGGTTGTGTGGTTGTCTGTGTGGTGCTGCCCTCTACTGCTAGTTAAAGGAAGACATGAAAGGGACAATATCCTTCATGTAAAGGGCAAGCCTCTCTTTAGAATGAAAAGAACATATATATAAGTATATGCCCAATTCCCGCCTGCTTTTGATTTTTACAGTAGTTGGATATACTGTCTGTGAAGAGAGATATATCAGGCTGGATCAGTCTGGCCCTTCTGAACATTATGGAAAATATCTAATTTGATTTCTTCTAACAGGAGTAAAGATACTGGGTGTGAAACTGGAGATGAGGATTTTAATGATTTTCATTCTGAATGAAGAAGAATAGCAACTGCTTAAAATTACATATGAAACCTTTTTTACTTCTCTTCTATTTTCAACCATTTATTCACGACAGTGATCAATTTATTGTTCTTGTTAAACAGTGGAAAATGGCTTTCTTCCTAGTTGCATTAAAAATTTCCTTTAAGAAGAGCTATTGGTACCTTAAACATTTTAACATCCTGGGTTGTAAAGAACCTATATTCTTTCCTCATACTGGAAATGAGAGGATCTGAGTGGCGGAAATAAATGTTTTTACTTCTTCAGGTTTGAGAGATCCGTGGAGGCAGCCTAGAATCACTGCAGCCTCTCTGTGCAGTAAGGACTCCGATATCACAGTCCTACAAAAGCTCCAGGTAAATGAATTATCTCTGCATGAAAGACAGGATTCTCCTTAGCATATTAGCAATTGAAAAAAAGAATGCATCTTTTAAAGTCTTTTCAAATGTAAAATATTCTATTTAGATTCTTCAGGTGTGGTGTGGAATGAGACCTGCTGGGATCAATACTAGGGATTTGTTAGCAATGATGCCAATTTAAATGTTTCTATAGCAATTGCCATGGCAATGCTTTTAATTAGCGTAGCACAGGCACTCACAAGCATGACATGAAGGAAGGCTAACCTTCAGCAACTTGATAATGTACCGTGTAGTAGTTTCATTTGTTAATAGTGAAGTAAAATTCTGTTCTAAAAGAAACAGTCTGCAGTGTTCATTTATGTCTAAAAATAGTACCAAGTTAAGTGCAGCTACAGTACTCTCACCAATCTTTACATAAAAAAGCTGTTATTGATGTTTAAAATAATTCAAACACTTTGTAAAAATAAAATCTGTGTTTAGGCAGGGCATAGTAAGTGTAAACCTTGTGTAGTCTGTATGCATGTGAGGGGACCGCTCTACTTGTTCTGTGTTTTCTTCCACAAAAAAAAAATCTGAATGTAGCTTTAATCTACCTAGCCTGAATGCTAAGTGCAATCAAACTGTACCATGCAGGCTGCGCTATAAGGTGCACATGGCCATCAATAACACCATGGTTTAACTGAGACCTGTGCCACTGCCCTGCGCCTTTATTGTTCCCCTACCTAATTAAAGATAGTCCTGGTATGTGTCTACACACTTCTGACTGCGGCACTCAGATATTCCCCGAGTAGAGTCACACTGCAATCACGAATATAAGCTGTGCACGTTTCGCTGATAGCTAAATCCAGAATGCAAGCTCCTTTCATTTCCACCTCTCTAATCATACTCTCCCTCTCTTCTTCAAGGGTAGAGGCAGGATTGAAGGTAACAATGAAAATATGAAAAGGCGAAAGAAAACAGCCAATGTGGATGTTGACTATGACATCCAGTATTGAACCTGGCAGAATCAAGCAGGGCATTTTCATTTATTTCTACAAAATAAATAAAGCAGCTTAGGAAAGTTGAAGCAGCTTATGAGAGACCATGAACAATTAAGGGACAGATTGTCAACTAATGAACAACTCCTCTCTGATGAAGATCTGTAGAAGCGCTCAGATTCCATTCAGAAGCAGGAGCCGTGGGCAGATTAAGGACAAAAATGTTCCCTACTCTGAAGCTTCCATTGCAAACCTTTGGGATCAGGTGTCCAGAGCTGCTTTTTGCCCATTGCTGCTTTGTTGTGCAGGAGGTACAGCAGTGATAAATTCAGCTGAAAACTTTGCTGGGAAACAGATGAACATTATTCTTTGTTCCTGGAACACCAGTGGAGTTTTCCTTAGCTGTGTGTATCACAGGAATAAAAGCAGTGTTTTAGGGAACATGGACTAATAGCAATTTACACTGAATGTCTGTTAAACTAAGGTCCTTCCTTTGGCAAATAAGCTATGGTCTGTAAGAGCATTATGTGAATCATTTATCTTATCGTGAATAGTGGGAGTTAGCACTTATTCTAGAGCTCTGCCAGCCTCTTGGACACATTCGCTGGAGATGCTGGTCCAAATTCAGCTGTGGCTTTAGCTACCCTCCCTATAGCACCCATAGCAGGTAATGCCAGTCCCACGGGTAGGTGGATCTGGCAAGTGAATGTGTTGATTTGTGTCTAGACAATCCCCACTGGCAAAAACTAGTGTGGAGACACGGCTATGATTCAAATCACCTGTCTCTGACGGTGAAAATACCATCTACCCTTCCCTGGAGCAGATCTCTTCTGCAGTGCACATGAAACAGTTTCTAGCCTATTTCCCATAGGTTGGAACCCATTCCAACCCATGTTGGGACGGGTCTCTCCATCAGTTAGAGAACGAAACTTGAAACAATTCTGGCCCATCCAGTATAAGGACGCTTACTTGTCAGCAATGACATTCAATTAGGCTAAAAAGAGACTTTTAAAATATCTCTTCTTGAGGCAACAGCTCACTGGATTACAGAAGAGAAACTTGTTTTTATGCTTTTCACATAAAAAAGAAAAAAAGAAAAAAAACTTCTTCCCCATTAATGATCCCTTTTACAAGACCTGCTTTTCATCAACATGAGGGGAGGTGAGAAATACAGCACTTGTACACCCTTAATGCAAGGCCTTTTGAATACCTTTCTGTGATCTTTAGTATTGATTTTTATCTGTGGGGAGCACATTTCACTCCTATCATGTAATAAAGCTGCACTATATGTTTTTATGGTACCTTATTTATAAATGCAACACATTTATGTTTTTTACAGAGTAGTCTTCAGAACCAAGAGAGAAAATACTGTCATCAAAACAAGATTTCTCCTCTTGGCTTCCCCTTTAGAATTGTCTCATTTATTTGACACGACAAGTCCTGTCATTCATAAACTGGGTGTCCACACTTTGATATTAATACCCTACATTATTTAAGGCGTTTCTGTGTTTTATAAGCATCATAACCTTCTATCTGCCAAATGCAAAACAAAGCAGTATCTGGAGGTGCAGAACACTGTTTTCCAGAGCCATCAGTCCTACTTAATCTCTCTGCAGGAAGCAGATGAAATGCACTTATGGCAATGTTGCTAATGCCAATATGCTTGCCTATGAATTGTACTGATAACTGAGACTGTATGCTTTTGTCCAAAGTCTTTTTCTTGGTGTTTAATTCTGCAGTGGCCCAGTCCAGTTACACACCTCAGTCCTGTGCTTTCTCAATCTGCACTTTGTATAATGGCTTAAGAGCAACTCAGTATGAAATAAAGACAGTCCTTCTAGCTAATACATATATTTTTTTGCTTAAGTACTCCTGAGTCATTATAAATTATCTCCCTCTCAAGAAAGATAGTAAAATCCAGATATAATTACTGCTTGCAAGTGAATATATGTATTTACTTTCCTGAAACGGAAAAACTCAGCTGCTGAGCAATTAAAGGTTAGTTAGCAGATTCAGCACGGGTAATTTCAACCTGTTGTTACTTTTTTCTTATGAAGGAGCTGAGCTGAGGTTTCAGCCTGTATTTCCATAACAAACACGCTATACTACCTACCTACAGGGACAATTCTTTGCCTTGCAGGAATAATATAAGCCTGAGAAACATAAAGTATGAAGATGATGTTTTCCTTCTCTATGTCTGAATCTCTACCCTGAAAAAAATAATAAAATAAAATAAAATAAAATAAAATAAAATAAATCACTTGTTTTTTTTTTATTTCATTTGACTGAATTAATGAAGGAAGAATGAAAAACAAGCAAATGCTCTGCCCATGACAATACTTACAAGCAGATACCTTTGAAAGCTTATATGCATAGAAAAGCATATAATGATTTTTCCTCTGTGTGTCTTCCTAGTGTCTCTCCAGAAACATTATATATTAGTCACCCCCAGTAGATTTTCTTTTCTTGACTTTCTCCACTTCTGTCTCGAAAACACATAAACTTCTAGGAGCCAACACATGAGAAACAAAAATAAGACTCACAGCTTGGCAACCTGTTTTGACAAGAATCACCTCCTTTTATTTCTTCCTGAACATTATACCTGACACCTAGTCACCTTGTGACACCTAGTCTTATCTTTGGAAGTCAAAGAATAGTCAGCCCCTCTTTACTCTTTTTGCTTTTCATGGATATACAGACCTGTACTACCATTAGCCTTCCCTGAATCTCTTCTAGTTTTACAGTATCCCTCGTGAGATGGGAGATCAGTATTTGGTGCGATATGCAAACTGCAGGAGTTTCATGGATTTATAGGCAACAGCTTACTCGCATTTTCTATTTAGTTTTCTAATGATTCATAGCATTCTTTGCTCGTTTAATTGCTAAAGGTCTCTGGGCTAATGGTTTCATGGAATTATCTATTGTTACATTAAAATGTTTTTGCTCAATGGTAATAATCCAACTTTGCTATTTGCTAGTCTGGTGTTTATCATGTGTATTGCTTTACATAACTTTATCTGTCATTTTGGTATCCAGTCACTATATCTTATGAGATACAGTGACTTGTGCTCTACTAGTAAAGCACTATAGTCATGTTGTTAAATCAGGTAGAGGCTGATACATAGCGGCTGATTGGAATGGCATGGCTCGCATCCGTTTAGCTGAACTCTCTTCTTCTCTCCTCTTCCCCAACCCTTCTAAAGCTGGACTGTTTTGTCATTTATCTACCGATGAGAAGTCATCCTAGAATTAAGAAGTCACCCTTAAATAGTTTCGGTAATTTTCTGGGAGAATGCTGGCTGGTACAGACTAAAATGTTGTTTGGGATAATTAAATATTATGGATAAATGCATTACAAGCCTGGAACAGGCAGTTATGACAGATGAAGTATGGTAGTATAGTCATAGCCATAAGATGATTCTGCAAGGCTTCACAAAGGCCCATTTATTTTATTATGCTGAATGACACTTGCAAACTTTATCACCCTGATATTGAAATCTGTTTTCTGTTTATTTATGAGTACATTTTATGGTCCTGGTCCTAGCACAGATCCCTTTGGAACACCACAGTAGATCTTATTTCAATGGGAAAACTCATTATTCACTTCATATTTCTGATTTCTGGCATTTAATCTATTGCTGATATATGCAAGACCTTCCCTTCCACTCATGGCTGCTTATAAGCTTTTAGTGAGCAACCTTGTCAAAACCTCTAGAAGCACAGCTAGACCATGTTAAACAGGTCACAGCTGTGCTTAATAACACTTTCAGAGGACTCCAGCAGATCTGTGAGGCAGAACTTCTCCTTCCAAAAATTGTGCTCAGTTTTTCCCAGTATTTCATGTGTCCACCAACTGTATTCTTTATAAGAGCTGGTAATAATATCCTTAGTGTCAGCACTAGAGTTTGTCCTTGCTATTTGTCCCTCATAATACAGAAACTCTCAGTAAAAGTTGGCGTTACATTTGGTACCTTGCAACTCTCAAATATCAAGCAAATTAAAATGAGAAGTTGCAGAAAATGATTAATTAAATAGTAAAGTTTTTTTTCTTTTTTTTTTTTTCAGGGAACTTCCCCAAAACAGGTTTTTTCAGTTTTTATTCATAGTAGTTTGCTAAAATCAAAATGTTTTCTTAGCTATGCCTAGAGAAGACTGAGAGGAGATCTGATCAATATGTACAAGTACCTGAGGGGAGAACGTAGGGAGGATGGGGCCAAACTCTCCTCGGTGGTGGCCAGTAACAGGACAAGGGATAATGAGTACAAATGGAAACACAGGAAGTTCCACCTCCATGTGAAGAATACCTTCTTTCCTCTGAGGGTGACAGAGCCCTGGCACAGGCTGCCCAGAGAGGCTGTGGAGTCTCCTTCTCTGGAGATCTTCCAAACCCGCCTGGACGCCACCCTGTGCCACGTGCTCTAGGTGTCCCTGCTGGAGCAGGGGGGTTGGACTAGGTGATCTCTAGAGGTCCCTTCCAACCTCAACCATTCTGTGATTCTGTGATTCTGTGATTCTGTGATTTTGCTTAAATGATAGAAAGGGCATCCCACAGATGCATGGCAGTGGAGCTTGGGTGCCTATTCTGTTACACTAGTGATGTTCCATTCTGCCATTTGTTTCCTGAGCGTATGTGCTCTCACCCCAGAGCTAAGAATCTGTAAGATGTGGACAGTCAGACTCTGTGTTGCCTGACTCTTAATGCGACAGAGAAATTGGACTGATAGTCCACCAAGATCCTTGACCAATAGATCAAAGTTCGGCTTCCACGGTCAAATTCATATTGAAATTTTGACTGGTTGGAATTTTAAAGCCCTTTTGGGAAAGGAATCCTCTAAAAGTTTAAGTTAAATATGTATTTTTTTCTGTTGAGTTTGTTGGTATTTTTGTTAGGAAATTGTTTCTAAAGATTTTTTTAATTCCAAAATAGTTTTTTTTTTTTTTTTTTTTTTCAGAATTCAAGATTTTCTGTAGTGAGCGTTTTCTGAATCGGTCTTTCTTTAGTTTGCACCATTAGTGCAGTTTTTTAATGTGGTTTATTGTTGTTACAGTGATAGGAAACTTTAGAAAACTGAAATAGAAAGCAGTGTCTCAAGCCCATATGGGACCGAGTCTAAAGTTGGGGAAATATGTCATCTACATATACATTTAATCATTTAATTGTGCTCTGATCACACAGAAGTTGTTATTAGTAATACCAGCTGTTTTACTATTTGCTTCCTTTATTTCTAGCAAGCAGACAGATATGATTAGTTCATTTCCCTTAGAATATCAACTAGCTTTTAACTGACAAGGAATGTGTTTCATTTGCCAGAACCTGGGCTAGAGTTGAGAATTAAACCGTGTGTATCTCTGCATGAATTCCCAGAAGATGTAGACTTGCATGTGATTTATTTGGATTAATTTGAAATGCACATAGTGTCTTTAAAACAGTGTTCTGGCATGATCCTTCACTGCTCTTTCAGTGAAATTTAGTAAGAAGCAAAAGATAGGACCAAATGATATATGCCTTGTGTCAGAGTGAAAAAAAAAAAAGAGAGAGAATTATGCCCCCAAACATTGGATATTTTATGAGAAGCATTTGACAAGTGTTGGGTTATGTTATCTATCCTAGTCTGGATGCTTTGTGTCAGCTGGCAGGGCACAGCCAAACTCCCAGACTTCCTTTCCACATACACTCCAATGCTCACATGTTCTCTGAGTCTCTCCCTCTCTGCCCACCTTCTGCAGAGATTAGAGAGCAGGCAAAGGAGGAACCCTGGCTGTATTTGTATCCCATCCTGCTAAGAGGTCTGGCTAGATAGGGAACAGACATGCACAACCATGCAAAACGGGAAATAAGCACATAGGTGATCCTCAGGGATGTACATGCCAGTCGTTTTCTTCCTCTTATTTTATACAGGAATTAATATTTTGTTGTGAAGGCTTCCTACAAGTGTATATCCTCTCTTTTCACCTCTGTGATACTGAACTCATTAATACATCATCAAAATTTGATGTCGCTTTATAGTGGTATGGCTGCAGGTGCACAGTAGCAGTTAATGAAATATTTTCATTACCACTTTCAGTAAAGCATGCAAAATTGTCCTTTTCTTCTAACTCAGCAGTGACATTGTATGAACTATCTATCTGCAGACAATTCTTTGTCTAAATCTGCACCTTCATCTAAAACTGGTTACTACAGTCTGGATTTTATAATAAACATTTTACAGCAACACTTATTAATAGATAGAGTGAACAACGATTGTCCAGTAAACTCAAATGCAATTGTCCTGTTGGTCACAGGTCTTTTATCTGTTTAATTCTGAATTCTGTGAAGAGAAAAGATGCTGCAATGCTGTAATTATGATGGACATCATGAGCTAAGCATTTGAGACTAGCTGATATAAATCCAGATAATTGTTTAACTCTATAGGCCAAGAGCCCTATAGCATTCATTTTTATGAATGTTGAAAATCAAGTATTTTTAGTTTTAGAAAGCGCTAAACAAAATCTGTGGAACGGTTCAGCTACATACTTCTCCCCAAATATCCATGTTGTATAGGGGTAATAAGAAAGAAATAGAAAGGAAGCTGAGTGAAATAAAGTCTGCCTTCTAGCTGACACAGTTGAGCTCATTGAATAATACTGCTGAATTTTTCATGAATGCTTTTTTGCCAAAAATTCTATTTATGGTTGTGTCAGAGCAGCATACATGGAGACATGGAAAAAATTGAACTCACTTTACAATGTGGAATTATGTCTAGATATTCCTCTGTTACGGTGATATGCCTCCCATGCTTGGAAAAGCAAAATCCAAGTTAATATAAATATATCCCTTTTAAGTTAACACTGTTTACTAGTCTTAACAGTTTGATTCCTCACTTTCCTATTCTATAATTTTTTGTTATTATTATTTTACAAGACTGATTTAATAGCTTCAGGCCTTTTAATTCTTCAAGGGTTTGTTCCAAAACTTCTTGAAAACAATTCATATAAGTGAGTGAGCTATAAGGTCACAGTTATGCTAGTGTTAAAAGTGCTGTTTTACTTTATTTTTTTCACTCGCAGTCCCTGATGAAGTAATAATAACATAGGAGCAAAATTTGTTCCTTTCTTGACTCTTGTCTAGAAGGCTATAAGTTAGCTAAAGTGCTTTCCCATTAGTCCTCTGTGCATTGCGCTCCTTCCATTTTTATTAACATTACTGCTAAAATAAAGAGCTCTCCACAACAGAATTTTACATTCCAGTTTTAATAGGTACTTTGTCGACTGATGTTTAATATACCTCAGAAATATTGCAGTTCTAGCCCTAGTTGGCAAATGTATATCTGTTTCTGTAGAATGTACAGATTCCATAACTGTAATATAACTACATTTTGCAATAAACTTATAAAAATGTTTTATTGACTTCATTTATTACTGATATACAGGATCTTGGGGGAAAAACAGAGGCTTGCGTGTTTTTTGGTGTTGAGGATATACTTGCTATATTCTCTTACTATGAAATACTAGATATGTACTATCCAAAAGAGGGAGCCATAACATTATGCTATGTCTTTCAACTTTATGAGTCAGTGAAACTGCATTTATTCTTTTTTCTTAATTGTACTTAAATATGAAGTTTGCACTAAGACTTTTGGTTCTTTATGCGTATGTTATATCTCAGGAAGAGCTAACACGTGCTAATAATCTTATGTGGAGCTGTATGGAGCAGTTGTACTAAAGTGAAATATGCTTAAACAAGAGTGTTTTTCTCCACAAAAGAAACTTGCCACAAAATAAGTCAGAGTAAATTCTCTTGTTTTTGATTCCACTAGATTCTTGTTCAGCAATTTTGAACAAACGGTCTGTACTCATTTCCCACCTTGTGGAAAGGAAGTATATATATAGGTCTATATAAAACATATAAATATATATATAGGTCTATATAAAACATATAAATATAGACCTATATATACATACCAGTATATACATCAAAAACTTTGATTCTTTGTCTCTTTAGCAAGCGAGGTGGAAACATAAACCATCACTCTTAATAACTGATGAGACACCCAGCTCTGGGAAGGCTTTATTCCAAGGAGCACAGGCCTCCTCACCTCCACTCCAGGCATCTCTAGAGTGGAGATGTCAAGTGGGACTTCTGGTGCTTTTCACAACAGAGGAGAGCATTGATGGGCTGCAACAAGGAGCTCTTTAATCTCTTTATAATCTTTTTGAACTTAAGTATTGTCTCAATTTGCCTGTTCCTTTACAAACCACGTCTTTTGCTGGTTTGCTTATGACTGTAAATCAGTTTGCTAGCAGCACAAATGTCAGAGTTGGTAGAAGGGAAAACCAGAGTCAGGTTAAAACTTTAAATGTGCAGATCCAAATATAAATAAATATAAATTTGTTATGGCTGTTATGGAAAATAATTTTAATAATTGTTATTTTATTTTTCTTTCTTATTCTTAACTATCATGGGACATAAAGTATGTACATACATAAAGTATGTAATCTAAAACATAAGGTTTCTTTCAGTGAAGTGAATATTGACCAGATAAGAAAAGTGAAAAAAAATGTACATTGAAGGGGAGGGAAGAGGACAACAGAGAAGATATAAACACTTGAGTATTAGAAGCTACAAGAAACACCACATAAGTGGTGTTCAGTGGAGAAATGTTTATTTAAAATTAAATATGAGCATCCCGTTGATAGCATATGTTTTCCTAGGTGAAGTTCAGCTGCCGTTTTAGTGTCTGTTTTATTTTTTATCACTTTATTTTGAGCTACTGAGTTTAAGACACATGGATCTGTTTTTTTTTTTTTTTCCAGGTCTGCTGAGAATCAGCAGGTCCAGAAATTCAGCTAGTTTTATAAATGCTCAGCAATCTATAACATGATTTGTTACTCTGAATTTACCATTTATTTCATGTATTTTGAGACCCACTTAACTTTTCTGTTCCTAGCTTTTTCTCGCTAGAGAAATATGCAATTTTAGTACTTTCTTCATGTGTTTTAAGAGCGTCTGCTACATTTTGTGGAGTTTTACATCAACACATGTCTGGGAATAACATCCTTAACAATGAACAGTGTTTACCAGAGTGATGTCTAAAGCCAAACCTAGTTTCCCCTCTTAGTCCTTAAAAACAGCTTATTTGAACAAAACATCTACTCAGTTTCTTCTTCCCTCTGAAATTCTTCCTCTCCAGAAGTTTTTGCTTTCTCTTTACCATGAATTTACCATCAATTCAGTTGATTCTGTGCCTTGTGGAAACACCTTGTGGCTTCCCGTACAGTGGTAACATGTGGACACGAAGCAAGGAGAAAAATAGATCAGATGATTGTCCACAGCTGTTTGTGTTCAGCAAAACATTTTAAAATTTTAAGATTTCCCACCTTCAGTTTTAGTACAAATGTTTTATGAGCTTTCAATGTATTGCTTCATAGTTTGTAAACAGCTTGCACTATCATTACTATTGCGACATGGTATACTTCAATGATTAATAAGAATAGTTAATAAAAGCATTTTAATGTATTCTTTAATTTTTGAAAGTTCCTTTTATCTAATACCAACTGAAATACCTTATCTTTACTTCCAGACTGAACAGCTCCCATGCTTGTGTTGTGTGTTGTCATCAAAGCTCATATTTCTTCACAGAAGTTGATTTCATTGAATTAAAAATTGTGTTATCATTTACCATTAAGTCATCATAAAAGAAATGATGAGCTTGAGGTTAAACCTATTTCCTGACCTTTTAGCTCTTCCTTTTTATCTTGAAGGATAAATAAGAAAATGTACTTGTTAACACCAACTTGTGAGTGTTATGCAGTGCATATGCATATTCAATGCCTGGAAAATACGCTGTAGGTAAAACTTTCCTCTTCTGCATGTAAGCATATTAAATGTAATTAAAAATGAAAGTGCTTATTCCAGCCATATTTCTACTTTCTGTTCTTTCTATTGGCATTTGAAAGTATGTTCCCGTTTTACGCCTATGTTCTTTATATGCCATCAGGCTTTCTTTTATTAATCCATTATCAAAAGCTTCTGGTCATTTCTCACATTGAATGATTCACAGCTTCAAAATCATCTGAAGAGTGTGATCTTTTTAGTGTGATTTGAGTTTAGAATTTGGTTGAAGTTATTAGACTTTTGGGGTGGAGGAGAAAAGAGGGAGGCGGTATGGGAGATCTTAGCAGAACAAGGGATAGGAGGCTTTCGTTCTTATTTAATCGAACAATAACTACTATTTTCTAATAACTTAAAGTTTTATATGCTTTTGAATAATTTATTCAAAAACATTTCTAGTATTTCCAAATCATCATTTTTTTTGATCATATAAGACCTGTTATACAGTGAATTAATATTCATTCTTAATTACAGTTTGTTTTTAGGAGAGGCTATATTTGCACCTACACTAAAAATGTTCTTAATAAGAATTTATGTCATTACTTCTAGTTGAAAATCACAATTACTGTTAATTTCCTGCTGTTATGATTTTGCCTTTGTCTTCTGAAAGTCAAGTGTATTCCAGATTTTTCTGATATGTTTATTTCAGTAGCATCTTTACTTTGGCAAGCATTCAAAGCCCAAGTGTGATAATGTACTGTTTATTTCCAAATATCCTTTTATCTTTCCATCATTTACATAAGATTTTTTTAATAATCAAGGAGTTTATCATTGTGGGGTTTTTTACCTTTTTTTTTCTATACACCATATTTGCTCTACTTATAATTTTTTCTGTTCATGTTTTTTGTTGAATCTTTTCAGGAATATTTAGAACATTTTTTCAAACTTTATAGGTCAAGAAAAAAGATTCTGCTGTCTTCAGGGGCTTACAGTTAGGTCTTTGTTTTATTTAGTTGTTTTTCAACACCTTTTCTGACATTAGCCACTCACTGGATCTGTCTTTCAACAAAATTCTCTTTAAGTAATTCTGTTGGTTTCTAACGCAACATTGGATTTTCATTTTTTAAGCCAAGCATTTCCTAGCATTGTGTACTAGGAACATATGTAATATATTCAATTAACAATATACGAATTGCACAGCTTTCTGTTATTTTGTTTCATTGGTACTCAAATATAACCATTTTATTTAATAAAGGATTTGTAGTGTTCTCATTTTAAACTATACTAAGATTATATTTTCAGCCTCATTTGAAGGTTGAACCTACCACAATTTACCTGATTTTTCTCCCCATCTGTGCTTAAAGAAGCATCTTTAACATGTCTATTTTTTCCTCTAACTTTACTCTCTGATGCATCAGAAATCAGTATTTGATGACATTTTGCAGCATTGTTTCTTTCGACTTTCACCTTCCAAGGAGTAGGGAGTTTTTCCACTTTGCTTGGTGAAATCCTGATGACTTTCATCCAGGAGAAAATGCATTAGAAAAATAGCCAAGTCAGTCTTTTTCCCATAACAGCTATATGTTTATATTATATATATTATCTTCTTAGATTAAGTGTACTTAATTACCCGTAAGAAAAAGGAAGATCACCAAGGGGCTGTAAAGATAAAATTCTTATCACTTAACATAATCCTGATTTCAAAACAGATGACTAATCCCTCCCTTTTTCCAGATGGGGTAGGCCAGCCCACTTGTTCTGGTATCAGTCAGGCACTTCATTCGTTCTTGAAAATCTGCCTTTCAGCTGCAAGGTGAATTCTGCCCTTTGGGTCTCTTTACAGCTCTTGTGTCATCTGCCCCCCATGTTGAATGGGTAGAACAGGGCTTCTTCCATGAATAAAGATGGGATCTAAAGTTTGCTACTGTCAATGTGAATGTCTGCACCTACACAGTGCTGAGCTTTGCACTAGGACTGTGGGCATTTTTGCTGTTTACCTGAAGCTTATACTTTACTGCTTTCTCAGGACACTTTGAAGTGCTTTGTTGTAATTACTGACTGGTAATTGGTAATTTTTAAGAGGCACCATATGAATACCAATTTACTTGGTCTAATGCAACATTGACCTCCTTTCAGTTCAGTCATAGTGAGATGAAACTGTATCATTACAAAGATATTACATACAATGCAGTAATATTATTTGTATAATTTTCTCAATCTAGTATTTCTCCTTCACGATTTAATTTCAGTATTTTATTCTCACTCAATGATAATTCAATTCATTTAAGTTAGAAGAGTATCTTTTTTTCCTGCGCAGTATGTTGTGTCTCTGTTTATATCTGCTTGTTGTATCAGCAATTTAACAGTGCTTCAACTAATATACTTTGCTTAATCTTATCTCAAGTTAAGTCAAAAACAAAGCTTGAACTTGAGCAGTACAGATCTACAGCCACACAAGTTAACCTGTTAATAGCTTCATAAGTGATTGTATTAGCTAAAACCAGAAAGTTTTATGCTTTAAAGCATAAAACTGTATTGGTTCCTTCATCTCTACCTCCATGGTCTTCAAATTTATTGGTGTTATGAAAGCGTAAAGCTACTCAGAATAAAAAAATCTCCACTCAGGTTTGCAACCTCTCCCTTTGTTTACCTGTAGTATTTCCAGTGTATGAAAGCAAGTCTGCTTAGCCCATATGCCTTTTCTGTAAACCTTAAGTCAGTAGAAAAGGCAGTCAGCAAATTTTGTTCTAAGTTGTTTCCATTTTAATTACTGTGGTTTACAGACACTGTAAGCATTTTCCATCAGGAAAGTGGATTTCTCGATGACAAATTTAAACAAACTAGTTATAGACAGATATTAAAGAAAGTTCATTTTATGGGACTCTTTGAAATGGTCTCCTTAGAGGTCAGCAGACTCACAGGGTAAAACCACTGCCTTAAACAAGTGTATTTCTTGTGAACTAGGTAGCGTTGTGATGTTCTATAAGAACTGGTTTCGGTGTCTTTAATTACAAATGATAAGTTAATTATCTTTCACTTACAGAATTGGTAGTACATTCCATATTGCTGAAATGAAGAAATACTATTTTTCATCAGGCAACCACTGTCAGCACACCTAGAGGTGTTTCAAGAGTATGTTATTTATAGGTGCCTGGATCACTGACTGCCCTAATACGAGTGCTCATGTGGGTGACAAACTATGGAAGCCTTGTACCCAGTGACATGGTTGCATGAACTTAAATCACACTCGATCTTGGGCTGCACCAACCCCTGGCCTGCACTCGTAATGTCTGGTGATTGTTAAGATCCTCTGACACATTCATTGTGTCACTATCAATATTAAGACAAGTGTAATGGTGATCCTTTTGAACAAGGTGTCAGAGGCATTTGTAATGAGGGAAATGATGTTTTCCTCTGCTTGCTAACATAATTTGGTCTCTAAAGCAAAGGAAAAGGACTTGGAGACATCAACTCACCATCATGGGTGCCAAGGCAGCTGAGACCTCTTTGTCTTTCTTTACTATTCTTGGAATGGGGCACTATTCAGACACCTCTCCCCCTTCCAAAACCCATTTCCCTCCTCAAATTGGCAAATCCCTATGACCCCCACAAAACTCAGCTCAAGTCACAGCAAGTCCATGTCCTGCAGCAGGCAGTCAGGCCCAGGCCTAGGGACGCACAGGTGGTATAAGAGATGAATGTGGGAAATATTGTGAAACTGCTGTCATTCTGGCAGATAGCAACTTTTGTACTTAGTGTCATATTAATCTGTAATTAAGATTTTACTGATCTTGAGGTATTCTGCTAATTGTTGCACGTTATGCATCAATTAACTCTGACTAGTAAGTTAAACCATCTTTTTAATGACACTTACATATGCCCATGAACTTATATAAAGTATGAAATGAAAAGTATGTTCTTGTGTTTAAATTCAGTGTAACTTTACATTGATTATGTTTGAATTTCTTTCACATGTAATTTAAGATAGCTGTATACAATAGACAATAGAAATGAACATCAACAATTTCTTCTTCTTAAATTATGAGTGAAATGAACGGAAAGTTTTAACATCTAGTCTTAGCAATAATGAATATGACGAGCAAAGCATTAAGATTTATTGATTCTCAGGTACACAGATATACTATATGGTCTGTGTTGCCTCCAAACATAAACATCACTGTATTTACAGGACAATTCGTTGTTCTTCATTTTGTGTCTGGATAATCTATAGTTGTGCATTTGAGAAAATAATTGCTTGTAAATGGAAGTCGGACTACATCCTATGAGGATCTTTTTCTTTAAAGCTTAACATCAATAATTATTTATCAATAGGATAAGAAATATTGGATGCTCTGTGGCATTCCTAAATCCTTCATATTTCATTCAGCCTAAGAATCAACCTAAGAATCAACAAGTGCAGCCTAACTGGAACGGCAAGAGCCTACATCTGTGTCGTCCTATTTCTCTTCAGATACAATGGAATTTAACATCTTAACTTGCATGTTATTGGATAGAACATATACCACAGGAGTCCTTACAATGCCATAAGTTTGCGTAGCATGGTTTTCATGACATTGATGCTATGCACATAAACACATATGTGTATATATACATATACGTGTGTCTGTATACATATGGACACATATACATGCTTTCATCAAAGACAATGAACTTTCAGGATATTTTTATTGTCTAGTAAACTCACAGGCTGACTAGCATGAAATTTAATTTGCGCTAATCAACTTGAGGTGAAGGAAGGAGAGAATTTATGACTCTTATTTTCCGTTCTACAGCAATGTCACCCTGTTTGTGTTCCTTAAAAAATCATATTTTCAGATACCATCTTTCATCCTGAACATGTCAATGCTATTGGTGCTATTGATGAGCATAAAAGCGAACTCTAACTTTTAACAGTCTTTTGTATTTTTCTATCCATAGGGTAGAAGCTTATAGCACTGTATTTAAAAAGAACTCAAACTGAGAAATCCAGAATCTTGGGCTGGACTACACAGACTTTTGTCCTGCTTCAGCTTCTTGGATCCCCTCCCAAATCTTTGAAGGGAAAGCCAAAAGAAGCTTCCTTTGTCCTTTCTCCAGAGAACTGTTATTTCTTTGTGTCAATACAATTTTTCATGTGGACATAGGCATGTTCTTTAACATTTATGTCTGATTACAGGAATATATGTTTCTGCCAAGATTTGTGTTCTTTGAGACCCACATTTATAGGTCCAAGTAAAGTTTCTGGGAATATCATTGGGGCTTGGCCACTGTTTCAAGCTGCCTGAACTTTTCAGAAAAATATCATAATATATGATTTCCTATCAGCCAAAAATAGTGGCATTCTTTTCTAATAGAAGTAGAGAGAATTATTATATCTTAAGACTTTGAACCTTAAACCTGATCTGGTTAGGGAAGTCTAGTTTTAGCCCTCTTCGCAAGCTTTGAAATTATTTCAGATGCATGTTTTGTTTGAATCATCATTGATATGATATTACCTGCTATTATTAGCTTCATCTTATGAGTAATCAGTGGTTACAGTGATCCTGTATCTGTGCATAGCAGCACACTACAGGATCTAAGCAAATCTTGAGTGAACTTAATCCTTAAAAATACTTAAAAATGTTCAGAATGTAAGCTTTTACTTTGGAGATAATTTTATGTGCCAAAATCTGAACATCCTTGGAACAGAAGAAATAAACAACAAAGCAAACTTTTGTATATTTGTGAAACTTATTCTTTATGGCTATTGTAGGCATTTCTTAGGAACATTTGCTCCAACATGGAAATGTGAATGGGATGAATATAAATGTAAATTGAAAATAAATAATAACCAGAGCCAACACTATTTGCAGAAGTGCTAAATCTCTCCATTTCATCAGTGCTAACATAATGCACAATATTGAATACACTTCTAAACCCCTATCTATTAGCATCAGTGTCTTCAGATTTACATCAGGCAATATGAAAGAGCCATTTTAATTTTACTTTTTGTTACATTTTTCTCTAAATGCATCTATCCATGATGCAGTCTAGCCATTTCCAAACTTGCTCCCTTTTTTGCCTTCCATAGTTCCTTTTTTTCCCTTGTTCTGAAGAAAAACTTAAACGTTTTTATCCAGTAGATTCTTGGTCACTTGTAGCTCTGACTGTAGCTGTAGCAGCTTTTTTGAGAGCTTATTTTCTTTGATTGTCTTAAAGAGTAGCTAGAAGTACATTAAAATACATGATTAATATCTTCCTGTTTTGCCAGTTGCGGTATTTGCTGAAGGGATAGTTTGTCATCAAGATAAGTAAGGATTTATCAGGAGGTTTATCAAAAAAAGAGCAGGCAGCATCAGAAGCTCAAATTATGTTGAAATGTAACCCATGCTATTAAAACATTACCATGCCTTTACTTCACGTGGTATGTGGGTTCTCAGTCATTGTAAGAATAATAATAATAATCAAATAGAAATATCTTCATTATTATAGAAAAGTTCTGTCGTCATGAAGGAAAATGAAGAGAACCATTTATTTTGTTCAGAACACAAGGAGTTCCACTTCATGTCTTACCCACACAGCACCTACAAATGTAGTTCAAAAGTGTGTCTTAGTAAAGTATGCATGTATCACAGAAATTTTAAACCATTTGGGGATGGGTGTGGCTCAGTTGCAGAAAACCCATGGGCTGCAGATGACAGCAAAAAAATGCGAAGTCTACATTAATTTTAAATGTGATTCCATTTTTCATCATGTCTAAATTCTCATTAGAGGTGAAATTTTCTTTCACATTAGGGAAGCAAATGTGAGGATTATTGCAAATCTTGCAAGAAATGAGAAAAATACTTTCTGTAATGTAATATTTTTATTTTTACTCTGAGGAAAATATATATTTTTGTCAGAGAGAATCATTATAAAAACACAGATTCAGCACTCATTTTTATTCTGAATAGGAAAATGCACAAAAGTAATTTCACTGGCTTCAGTGGGACTAGTCTTATTACAAAATGTTATTCATTCTGAATAAGGTCTCCAGCATCCGGTACAAGCACAAACAACTCTCTTGACAAATAAGTTAAACAGTTACAAGAACTTCCTCTTGAAATAACTTTGTTTTTCAGATTTTTTTCCTATAAAGGCAAAACATTTTCATGAGATTTCTTACTTAGGCACCTATAAGTCAAAAATCGGAACAGAAGGAAGGACTTGTTTGTTTGCCATAGTTTCCCACATAGTTTCCCACTTTACAGTTAGAATAATTTATTAATAAGAATTATAATAATAATAATGCAAATCATATGAAAGTATTTTGTTAAAGAGCAACATAAGTAGGTAAACAAATCCACCTATATAGAAAATAACACTGCACACCCATTTTATTTAAATTTCAGCACACCCATTTTGGCCTACGACTTGCTTTATCATTCATTTTATAATTTGCCCAGATTATACTTGACTGTGAAAAATGAATGTGTGAAAAATGAAATAAAATCTATCTGTGAAGTCAGGTTATTTTGATTTGTCATATTCTGATATGAGTAGTTTACTGATACCTTGCGATCAAATGATGTAAAGATTATACATATGACAAACGATATGTACCTTCTGGGTTTAAAATATTTAATTCTTATTATGCCTATTTTTTTTCTTTCAAATTAGAAGTTATGAAATTAACTTTTTCCTTATTTCCAGACGTTGAGCTGAAGATCTTAAATTAGCATAATTTCCACCATTCCTTTATTGAACTACCTTACATGCCCTGATATTTTATTAAGTTCTTTTTTAAGATATGCAAGGATATAAACGTCAGTTCTGCACCACTGATTATCAATGTAATTGATCATCAGTTTCCAAAAGCAATGGACAAACCTAATGATGTATGTATTTGTTGTTATATAGGCTGGTATAAATTATTAATTACCTTCAATGGACCAGTAACATGTATGCAAGTTGACATTAACTCCTTGTGAGTTTTGTTGTGTAGTTTGTTTAATAATGAGGAGAAGACCTGCTGTTTCCATCCCTGAACATAGAAGTTTACCCCAAATTTCTTTGATTCCATTGGATATTTCTTGGGTATCATTTATCAGAAGAAAAAAGAAAAAGAAAAAAGAAAAAAAAAGTTTTTTTTTTTCTCTATTTTGGACAACAATTTAAGAACTCTTTCTCAGCATACTTATATGCAATGGGAAAATGCTTTCAATGTAGCGTGGAAAATTGGAATGAGGATCTCTGGGCAATGACATGCATGGCCCAACACTAATGTTCTTTCAGGCAGAATTTCCAATGAAGCTAGTGGTTATTTCCCTTGACTAGGGTTTGTGAGGTCAAAAAAACCTGGATAACATTTAGTCTCTAGAAAAATTGTACTTACATAAACCTCTCTGACATTTGCATTTTTGTATCAGGAGATTCTCATATCAAAAGTGTACACGTGTGGGACAGGCAAAACTTGACTCTAATGCAATGTCGTCTTCGTGCTGCTACTATACTTACTACTAAAAGGTGTGAAATTTAAATATAGAAATTTACTTTTAAATGGTAAATGCACTGTCCATCACTTAAAACATTCCCATTTTGAGGTTACAGAAATATATTCGTGGAGCAATATTTGCATATATTTATGGTATCTAAGAACTCAAGCTATTTATTTTTACAAACATTGGAGGAGTCATGTGGAGAAATTACAAAACTGGTAAAGTGGAGGTCCAGGTTTACACATGTCTCTGACACTATGCTACTGTGTAACTTTGAGCATTTCACTGTTCTGTTCACTGTCTATTCAATAATCTTTGCATACAGGTTGATGACTGTGCCGCACATCTCTTTTAGCACTCTTCCTGAGATTATTGAAATAAGATTGAAAATGACATATTTAACTTGCTAACTTTTCTATGGCTATATTATATACTATGCATTCAAAAATTATTTCCTTCTCGAACTTAACCATTTTTGAGCCTTCTTATCAGCTATGGAATACACTCAGTCTTTTTCTTTTTTTCCCTGAAGTTAGCAACATTTTCTGTCAGGTAACCAAACCCTAACTTCACCAGAATTTTCCACTTTACAGCACAGAGTATGATCAGATCAAAACATGTTTCTCTTGTCTGGTTATGCTAGGCAAGTAGGCCCTGATGCCATTGGGTTTTTGTCCTGGTCAGTAGCTAAAAGTCAGCTCCATCCCTTGCCTTATGCTATTCAGCAATTTGCCATTTGATTAAAAGGCCAAAGGAGAAAGTTTTTAACATGACACTTGATAGCTTTTAGCACAATTCTTTTTGTTCATAGTTGAGAAGCACTCTCCTTTGCCTTCTTTCCTATCCTCTTTTAGGGAAATTTGGGAATTAGTGAGACAGAATGACTTTTCAGCAACTCACTCACATGCAGAATGCAGTCAGCTTCCCCTCAGCCATCCCTATTCATGTTCAAATATTTGTGCTTCTGCAGATAACATTTGCATGTAACACCTGCTGCAAGCCTTAGAAATTCAGAAGGCTTTGATATGAGTAGGAGAGGCATTTTTCTCTCGGCTGTTGCTCCAGTTGCATTCTACAGAGTTAAATAGCACTGAGTTTACAAAAGAAGTGTTTGTAAAATCATATAGTTGATGCTGCCCTATACCCAGGTCTGTATAGCACAGATTTTTTACAAGCACAAGCCTTGTGCAGGAATTGGGGAAATTTTAAAACAGTGATCATTACTGAGTTTTGATTTCCAGCATGGTCTTTCTCTGTCTCCAGAAAGACGGAGGGGCAGAAGTAGGAAAAGGAGGGCAGTTCTGTGTCTGTATATCTCTGCAAATAGCCACAATATTTTTTTTCCTGTGTTACCCTGTAACAAATGAAAATTCTGAAGCAAGAGGTTGTCTCTTCATATGCCCTGTTCTCAGCAAGTTTTGGTGAGTCATCAGGAGACAGCAGCATGCTTGTTTTGTCTTCTGGACAAAGGGCTCCTCAGAAAATCATGCACCCTCTTATATTCTACATCTAAAGGCTGCTGCCAGTAGATTCCCCATAAGCCATTGTGGGCCTTCAGAAACCATTTCATGATGCCAGGGTACGAGCTAATATCAGTAGTAAGTTATATGGTTCTTACCGTAAAATTGTAGATAATAACTTAGTGTAGCAATATTTAAACAAGCTGCTATCAGTAATTACTTTCGGTTTTGCCCGAAAATTTGAGGAATAAAATTCTCCTCATTGGTTGATCCCATTATCAGGGAGTGTCTCTACCAACCTCACACAACTGGTGTTGAGTGCAGCATCCTTGGGGAGACGCAGTCAGATGAGAAGAGTGCCGGTCCCTGTGACGAGCTGGTGTACCCGACTAGGAAAAAACTTTGCTTGTTGAAGTCAACTTATCCGGACTAAAAAGACTTGACTTGATTTTAGGTAGAACTTTGGCATGTAATATTGGTAAAGAAAAGTCCTTATTTAGAAATAATCTTATTTATCTAACTCCAAGAAACAAAACGAGAAACTTCTTTCATGACTGATAATATAATACGATGGTCTAAAATTTTTAAATATTTGCTAGTAGAGATTTGCATTAGCTGTCAACGTATTTAATTTTCTATTGAATTCATACTATTAGTGCAATCAAATGACAGGACTTTTTTCTTTGTCAAATTAAAATGGATAACAGTGTGTCCTTTTTTTACATTAGCATTCTTCTTCTACAGAGTTCCTAATAATAATAGGAAAAATGTAACACAAAACATCTAAATAATTAAGCCATTTTCACTTTTTGCAATGCAAAATAACATTTTAAACATGAAAATGTCTTCAAAACTGTGATTTTTAAAATCTGCCTTTATCGAATACTATCATTTGCACCAATGTTATTAAGCAAAGCATTTGATCCCATCAAGAAAGCTTTTGCAAATGTTGTTCTTGCTGTTTTATCCATATTTGTCCATATTATGAGAAACTAGGAGTATAGTATGCAGTACGGGAAATAATCCTGCTGTGATTTGAGAAATATATGAGTTTTGCCAAGGACACTGATGAGAGCAAGACTGATACTTTGCTTGTAAACTTGTCTACTGCAAAAGGAAGTTACCCTAACCAAAGTACCATTCTGTTATTCCAACTCACTGCTTAAACCTGTCTGTGAGAAGGCAATGGCTACAGCCTGTATGCTGCCATACAAATGCATGGAATCTCGATTCCGGTACAGTTTGTATGCACCATTTTCTGTTTGAAGCTTATGAGCTCAGTGAAATTGAATGGATGTGATTGCGTGTTTTGTGCATGTGTGAAAAATGCAAAATGCCATCCATTGGGCAAGAGCATTCTGCTGGCTCCTTCAAAATCAAGTGGTCAGGCTGGCCTTTCATGCTTTCTGCCTGGCTTCCTGTGATAGTCTCTGTTTATAAATAGCAGGTTAGACAGGCTCTTTTTTAGTACTTCTGGAAAACAGCCTTGTACTTTAAGCCTGCTGACTTTTGCTTAGTGCTGTGAATATCCTGTGGAGCATCTCCCTCCGTTCTCCGTGTTCCTGAACCCTGAGCTGTCATTCTTACCCCCAGAACAAATCTAAAAGATAGAAATATCACTCTCCCTAATAAAGAAAAACAAAACAAAGCATCAGTACTTCATTCTTATTAATAGTTAAAACCTTCTTCTTTTTCATCTGGTTTAACTGTGTTTGTTTTGCCTAGACCTTTTCAATAAAAAATGAGATGAAAGACAGAAAAGGATGACAGCTTGTATCTCTTTAGGAGAACAGCACTCTGCACAAAAGTTACGCTATATTTTTGATGCTATTGGGATATTTTTGATGCTATTGGGATGTTATTTTGATGAATAAAAGTAGTATAGTATCTAATTGCATTGTCAGTTAGCATACACACTGATAGCTTCCTAATACACACAAGCAGTTGTCATGTATACAGCGGCAGAAGTTAAGGTTTCAGTAATACAGTACAATTGTTTTTATTTCTTTATCTACTGAGTTAAAAATGAAAACAAATCTTCCCCAAACTGTTCAGTTGACCTCCATCTCCATCTCCATTTCCTACTCCCTCCACCAGAATGCATCTATCAGTGATTTTTAATGTCCTAGACATTGTTTAAAGAGGGAGCCTACTTTTCTGTAGACATAATTTCCAATGCTAAAGAAAGTTCATCTACTCACCCCGTTTGCCAGCGTGAGACTCTCTCTGCCCGGTGCTGCTGTACTACCTGCGTTCGCTCCCTGCCTGTCACAGTATCTCCACCGCTGCACGTACTTGCAGTGAACTAGGACTGCCTCCCTCCCAGCAACACTTTTAACTCAGGCAGGCAGGGAGCTGAAGCCAAAAGAGACTCTCTATCTGATTGGTTTCCATTCAGTGCCCCCGATTAATCAGAAGCATCCCTCGCGGAGAGAGATGTTGCTGCGATAGCGGCGCAGCGCTCGGCGTGGGGAGGTCTGGGGGGCGCAGGCTTCACCAGCCATGCAGCGATTTGCAAGTGAATGTGGTGGGAGGGCATGGAGGGGAGGGCTCTGCTAAGGACCCTCTTATTAACTGAAACTTAAACGCAGAGACCCATCCTGCCAGCCCAGCTGGTCTGTTTGGGGTTGTAATAATATGGGTGAAGGCATGCCCATAACCTGTGAATTATCTGGAGATAAAGATCTACCCTAATTATCTGTGCTAGCAATTCAGTGCCATTTGTGTGCACATATTCACTGAAGTCTGAGAAATTATTCCATACTGCTACACTGACAAATGGTTTTAAGTTGAAAGAAGGCAAATAGTGGATGATTTCCCCTTATACAAAACACATTTACAACAATAGCCTCACTTACATGTATTGATAATGATAGGCTTGTCAATGTAACTCGAAGTGGACATAATACCAAGCTGCAAAGGAAGTTTCAGCTGTTACAGCTTAGGAGAAGCTGTGTGCAGGTCACCCACAGAAATATATGTGTTTTTTTTTTTTTTTCCAGGCAACAATAATGAAAGTACAGCTTCCTAGTAGAGCCTATTTGGGTACAGGTGATCAGGAAGAAATCAGTACACCCTGCTTTGTCCTCAGATGTGCAATATTGCAGAATATTGTGGTTTGTTTGAAAGAGTATCATCTTCAACTGAACCATCAGATGTTGGCTATTAAAGTGACCAAAGTGTCATAGTCCAACCTCTAGATTCTGATATTTGTGCTTTTTTGTGGATCTCTGGGCATTGCTATTTCAGCCACTGATTAGGTTAAATATATCTTATGGGCCCCATGGGAATTCATACTTGACTTTCTCTCCCAGCTCACCTCGAAGTCACCCTCCATCAGATGTCTGTTGTGGGCAGCAACAGTACAATATGAAACATTGAAAGGAGTAGTGTGCTTGACTTGCAATATAAATAACTTGGTACTAGCATTTTCTTTTCAGAAAATTGATAGTTATGCCAATTTCTAATTAATGAAATATCATCTGGGCTGTGGGTTTAGCATTGGAGTGAGAGGAAGAATCCATTTATTGTTTTGGAGAAATTTTACTATAACAATGACAAACAATGTTTAGATCAATAGATAATTAAGAAACTTCAATTATGCAAATTAGTGGTTAATAAACAATTTAAAAACTTTTTTATACTTTTATTATGACTTTAATACTGCCATTTATGAAATTAGCAGGTCCCTATTCTCAGAACACTGTTCCATTTCACTTCTACATCACACTCGAAATGATTAACGGATTGATGCAATGCCTACAGAAGAGTCTTTCCATCGATTTTAGTGGGAGATAAATTGGGCTTTGAATGGTGCAAGCCTTCTCTGAAGATCACCACACCTCTGCATGTGCATTGAACCAATACTTGCATATGTGTGATTGCATGTAGAATTTGCGCTAATACTTTGAAAGTCAAAAGCAAAATTCAGATCCAAAAAAAAAAAATCAATATCTTTATCACAGCTAAAATGTGTAAAGTGAAGTTTTAATCAGCATTTTCATTTCACACTCAGTCCACTTTGGCAGTAGAGGTACTGGAAAAAAAAAGTATTTAGTAGAATATTTCTTTCCATAATAACATGGCATTGTAAAAAGAAAATCTACGGGTAGAAAGATACATATTTCTGATGCTCTATGGTCTCAGAGAAACTTTGAATCTTGGAGATCCTGTAAAATTCTTTCCTAATATTAAAGCATGAGAAGTGGCTCTACTTTTTCACTGTATTAGCTTTTTTGGCTGTTCTTTTGGAACACTGTGGCTGCTCTAATCAATATTCAGAGATCTTTCAGATAGAGAGGAATTCCCCAAATTGGAGAGATGTGCAAGGCATCTTTACACAATCATTCATTGAACTTCAAAAAGAGGTTCTCGGGTGCATTTGAGGATGTGACCTCAGCTGTAAAGACAAGCATAGATCAGTTCAGTACCAGATACTGAACACTCAGATGAATGGGAAAGGCTGCTTTTCTGTTGATGTCATCTGTAAGTTGGTAGTAAAACAAACAACATTATTTGCATTAGACAGCATAATGCCTGCTCTCTTGCTCTCATATTTTTCATGCTGTTGTAAATAAAGCCCGATAACTACCATGGGGGACGAGGGGCAAGAAATAATATGCTATTTTGAATGCTAACATTCACAAACTAGAGACACTTCTAATGCAAGCATTATTGCATGATCAGGGTAAAACACTATCAGGAGGATACATCAATAGGAGGCCAAAAGAGAAAAAAAAAAAAAAAAAAGGAAGAAAAAAAGTGAAGATGTGATGGTAAAAAAGGAAAGGATGGGTGAAATCAGAGCTTACAAAAGGGGAGGGAAAAAACAGCTCCTTCTATAAAAGAGCAGGCAATGGAAAGAGATAAGAAAAGAGATAAGAAAAAGCAGAAAGTGCATCAAAAGCATAAGGTAGGATTGTTTTGACTGAAAGACAGGCTCTATTTTAGTTTTATGTTTTCTGAAATCTTTCTGGACTCAAGCCTCTTCCTTTCTAATCCTCTTCATCATCTTTTCTTTTCTTTCCTAATGGAAAGCACCTAAAAAGCAGCCTGTTAGAGTCCTTGGGAAGTACTGATTATAAACCTAATCTTTGTTGAAATTCTGAGCAGTTCCTTATTTCACAGAGGCTAAGATCACTCAGCAGTGCATGAATTTGGGCTGGTTGCCATGTTAACTCATTCTGAGTTCAATCACTGTTTCCCACCATTTTCTCTATTCCTGACATGTATACCTTTAAATTGTTTAGATAAAATGAAGCACAGATAAAACTTCGGAAGAGGAAAGTAATCATCTATTTTTATCCCTAGATGCTTCCACATATATATATATAATCAGCAGATGATGTCTAGAAATCTGCCAGTGAGACTTTGATAACTCCTCTAATATATCTCCATATTTCCCTGGATAAACTGAGGGAGAGCTGAATCCTCACGAATCTGTGTTCCTACAGATCTCCTAGGGTCTGTAACGAGAAATTGGTCAGGGGCTTGGCAGTAAAAAGTTTCCTTCACAATGCTACCTTTACAGTTTTTGCCCATTACTAGAAATGCCAAATAAGTATTTAATCTTTCTCAGATAGGAGACACTCTGTGATGCCAAAAAAGAACAGGATTTAACAGAATGGAAAAATCAGGAAGCACATAAATAAGAAAAGCTTCCTGAGATTTACAAGAACAAAGCTAGCAGTTGTGCAGCTTGAGGTCTGTTCATTTTCACTGGAGACTTCAAAATTCGGAGACACAAAGAAATTTGATCAATTACCACAAGTTGAAAAATTGCAGCCAAACACATCTTTATTTTCAGGTAGTTAATAAGTTCAAAAGAAAACTATTAGATTATTTCCTAGTTTTTCTCAAGGTTTCTTCACTCTTTCAGTGAAAGACTAAATGATGCATTTGTTAAAGGATATGATGAAGTGCGTGACTTTGAAAAATGGACAGAACTTTGTTAAATCAGACCTGACAAGCACTTGAATTTGACTGGACTCTTTTGATATATATATATGTATGTGTATATATATATATATACAATAGAGCAAAAGACAGAAAGAGATCTTCTGCTCCTTCTCCCTTTTAAACCTCTTCCTTCAATACGATTATTCAAGGAAGAGTGACTGCGTCTAAGAATTAAAATTCTGTGCCCGGGTTCTGCTTTCAGAAAAAGCAAGAAAAGAGGGAAGATATATTATAGGAAGGGTAAGTGCATGTAACAAAGCCAAACTATGGTAAGAACAATTACCCAATGTTGAACTTTGAGCTGTTCGAGCTGTTAAAGCAAAACAAAAATTAAAATACATACATTGTGTCACAGAGCCCAAAGGATTAGGCCAACATCTCCCCAGATATAATCATGCTTGTGCTTTGAGAAGGATAGTAGTAAAATCTTTGGTTAAGAATATATGCAACAATTCTACAGATTACTCTCTATATTCTTTTCACTGTACTTTTAAGCAAATTAAATTCCCAAATTCAAAATTTTCCCAGCTTGGCAAAAACCCAGTGGCAAATTTTTTAGACAGTTGGCACAAAATGAGTCGAGCTATTTACATACACTCAGGCACATGCATGCATATGCATATGAACATACACACACACACACATCTTATTCTCTGTTCGTTCCTATGAGAAAGGTTGTTTAGCTCAGCAAGTCAGGATTAAAAAATAAAATAAATTAACATGTTAAATATATAGAAAATAATTTACAAAATATCTCAAATTATTTTTAAGTTATAATTTTATGTCATCCATTAACCGATGGATTTAATCATTTCTATCTCGCTTTCCTCCGCCTCCAAATACACTGCTGTAAGATTTTAAAATAAGATTACAGTAGGTCAAGTTTTGCTAAGATGGAACTGAGTTTTTAAAAAATTTTGCAGCAAACCCAGGCATGGGCTTTTACATTTTCTAAGTGTTTAATCAGTTCAGAGCAGGAGAAAATTTTGAAAATCCATAATCATCAATGTGATTATATATACTAAAATTAAAATGGTCCAGTTTTTAGTGTGATCACTTATCAAAAAGATTTTTGAAACAAACTTTACTGCACATGCATAAAGTGTACTATATTTGAGCAAAATCTAAAATGTTAAGTGGCAGATATTAAGATGTGACAAGCAAATGAAGATAAAATCATGTGCATGAGAGTGTGGCACAGTTTCAAATCATGACTGTTTGATGAACTGACT
Organism: Tinamus guttatus; assembly: GCF_059628265.1. Taxonomy (NCBI): domain Eukaryota; kingdom Metazoa; phylum Chordata; class Aves; order Tinamiformes; family Tinamidae; genus Tinamus; species Tinamus guttatus. The sequence goes on along the minus strand of NW_028288756.1, from coordinate 2,151,828 downwards.
TACTGAGCATTTCATTTCTCTGTTATATATAACTTACATAACTGATTTCTATGTATATAAGTAGAGTTGTTTAAGAAGATATTTAACATGAATTTTCCTTGGCAAAGATTGGATTACCAAAACTACTGCCAAGTATTGTTTGCTTCCATTTATTTCTTCTATGATTTCTTTCCAAAGGAAACTTGTGAGCATACCCTTCCTGCAATCTCTTCCTTTTTGAAGAGATTCACATTCAGTAATTTCATTGACCTGATCCAAAAAAGCTTTTTTCTTCTTCTTCTCTTCTCTTCTCTTCTCTTCTCTTCTCTTCTCTTCTCTTCTCTTCTCTTCTCTTCTCTTCTCTTCTCTTCTCTTCTCTTCTCTTCTCTTCTCTTCTCTTCTCTTCTCTTCTCTTCTCTCCTCTCCTCTCCTCTCCTCTCCTCTCCTCTCCTCTCCTCTCCTCTCCTCTCCTCTCCTCTCCTCTCCTCTCCTCTCCTCTCCTCTCCTCTCCTCTCCTCTCCTCTCCTCTCCTCTCCTCTCCTCTCCTCTCCTCTCCTCTCCTCTCCTCTCCTCTCCTGTTCTTTCACTGAAATCTGCAGAATATTTTGTAATTTGGGGATAAACTCTTTTTTGACTTGAAAAATCAAATTGAACGGGCCATTCTTTGAACTCTGTAAAGTAATTATCCAATAATTGCAATATTCCTTGTTCTAATGTACTCCATACAATGGTCCTGAGATAATTTGCTTCCACTGCAGGGATAGAATAATTGAGTTAAACATTATGTGGTACATGAAACAAAGTTAATATAATAGTTAGATTTGGGTATCCTGAATCCATTCTCTACTCAAAACAACATGATCCTTACATTAAAAATTGGGACTTAAATATTAATAAAAATATTCAACCTTCCTGAACAGACTTACTTGAGCACAGGATGGACCTCTACATACACCAGTTACAGAAGAGAAGACCATATTTACCATGGCATTTTAGTGCCCTCCAGAACAAATAAGAAAGTATATAAACAAAACATTTAAATCCCTCTCAAAGCCGTCCCACTCCCATGGGTAGGCATAGTGTGATCTCAGTGAGATTTTATAAAAAAACACCACTTTCGTGGCCACAGCCTCGCTTCTGTTCAGACACAGTGGCATCCCACCATTCACCCACCCACTCCCTGGCTTGTGCCCGCACACTCTCAAACACACAAACTGCTTCAAAGCAACAGGGGCAGCGCATGGGGCTCGTTGGAGACACAAGCTAAGTGTTAAGCAGTGTGAATGCAGTCAGCTTGCTGCAGAGGGAGTGAACCCTACGCAAGTGTAGATGCAGACTATGATATTTGCATGAGGAATTTAACAGTAGAGTTATATTTAAGTGTTCAAAATTAATTTGTAAACTTGGCCCAGAAAAAAATGCTAATATAGAGAAAATAGAAATTGTACTATACATGAATTTCACTGGAATTTTAGAATTTCAGGAAAATTACTAATTTTCTCTAAGGTCTATTTATTTATTTATTTATTTATTTATTTATTTATTTATTTATTTATTCGAAAAAGATATAACGTATTGTGATATTTCTGACTTACTAAGCTACAGCTAGAAAGCACATGGAAGTCTTTAGCTTTTCACATGATATTTCCAGCTTTGGTTCTTTATATAAAGTCTACATGAAATCTGTATGTATGTTCAAATATTTATTAGGTTGATCTGCTAAGCTTGTCTCCTAAGCTTGATCCTTACAACCTTTCCTTACGGTATGTGACATCCAACAGTCATGAAGAGTCACTAAAAAATTGTGGAAAGGTTGTCGTTCTTCCTCAGCATTGAACAAGGAACTTGTTAAGAATAAAACAAATAATCACCTTTGTGCTAGGGTTTGTGGCACAAAACTCATGTCCGTATACACAAAGGCACATAGCAAGAGCCTGGCAGAGAACCTAAGTTATGTGATCAACCTATCAAGGACTTATCTCTGTAAGCACCGGACAGTGACACAAGACTCATTATAAGGTGTTTAGGGAGAGGAACCAACATTCCTTCAAGAAATGGAAGGATCTAAGTGATTTGGGGAGGAACAGGTGTGGGACACCAGAGAGATACGAGGATAGAACGGGCTCAACCCATGTAAGCAGGTTGCTAGACAAGGTGTTTGCCTGGCCATGCTGTGTTATGAAGGCTCAGAGGCTCATGTGCCTTGGTGCCAGTACATGAGGAAGCAGGCTAGCTGCTGGGTGGACTGAGTGTCCAATCTCAGCTGCTGGAGGAATCTATGCTATATAGAAATACGTATGTCCCACTAATGCATATATGTATTTATGCTAGGACATTCCTCCTGATCAGCCAGAGAGGGGAACAGGACAAAGCTCCTGGTGCTGTCTCTGCATGAGTGCTGAGTGTCTCTGTCCATGTTGATCTGTGTGGTCAGCCTATGTGTTGTTAGCTTATGTGACTATATGTTGTATACGTGTGCTAGTGTGGGTTCTTACTGGGAATACTGACAACCTCGCTGCTGGTTCGACCTAGAGACATGGAAATGCCAACATGGAAAATACTAACTGCTCCATTGTGCTACTGATTTGAGTTTCCTTATCCAGCATTAAATTCCCTTCCTAGTGCTTTTCCTAGCTCCACTAGACTTTGCTTTGTCCCTTGAGATGACAAAGGTAAAAAATGATTGCAATACTGAATGAATTCTTTTGCATTATTTTTCTGTTGGAATAAACATACACACACACAAAAAAAGAAGCGTGAACAAGGATTTTAGGCTATGTAGAACATCTCTGGGCCACTCCTATGTTGCTTTCTGCTTATAGATGTTACAGCAATGCATAAATGCATAATCTTTGCAGCACATGAAATTGCTGTGCTCCTCCAGTTTGACAACACCATTTCCATTTAGGTCAGGTTAGAGGAACTTCTTTACCTCCTGTGTGGTATTACTTAAGTTCCTTTCCAATGCTGTCCTTGGATCCTCCCCAAAATCTGTAATTGCAATGTAATTGGATCTCAAGATGGAATTCATTTCCCTTATTTTAGTGATTCAGAAGTTAGGCAGCCACTTTAAGCTATTCCATCTGTAATCAGTGCAAGTAGGAAAAGGTCTCCAGAGGAAGACTCATCCCATTTTAAGATAGATGTCTAAGATATTTGAGGAAAATTGGAGTTGCTAAGCAACCCCATCTGGAATTTCTTTGTCTCTCTTAGCTGACTACAGAGGGAACCCTGCTGACAAGCTCAACCGTTTCCTTAACTTTCAAGAGCTGATGATAGGCAAGATGAGTTCTTTTCTCAAAGATCCAGCTCCTGGAGTAACGAAATGCCTATGATTCATGATGCCAATTATTCTAGATTCTTTTCTTCCCCTACTTGTTGGTAATGTACATTTATAGCCACCATGATTGGAAAAGAAAAAACGGAAGTGGAACTGAAAAAGAAAGCAAAAAAAAATTAGAATTTTTTGTTGTTGTTCAAAAATATAATGACTTCTCAATGTTTTCTCAGAGCTTGACTTTTCCATGCTGCTAACTTACACAAAGGTATATATATAGATCATCAAAAAGTTAGCATACTGAAATAATTTGAAATGCTATGGACCAGATTCACCTGGTCAAATCAAATAGGTTTAACACATCCATAGATAGATTCCAGTAGCTGTGTCTTCACAGAAAGTATAGGGATGATTAAGAGTTTTGTAATTAAAAACATTTTGGAATAGAAAAGAAAATAGTTTGGCAATACCAGTAGGTTTTGTGGAAGCATTTTAATTGGTCAGGATTGTACCAAAGGATTATTAGGAAGATAACAAAATCTTTTTTTGGTTTTCAGGTAGTTTGTACGGCAAACTGGAGAACTGCAGGATTGCACAAATTGATTCAGAGTCATCTACAGTGTTGGAGAGTGCAAGGCCTGATAGTCCTCAGCTTGGCTGCTGGGTGAAACTAGTTTCCATAGCTTGGACTGGGCATATATGACCAGTGAGTGAGAGCTGGTATTTTCTGTCTAAACTCTTTCCAGTGCCTTTTGGAGGCTTCTTTAATAAACAATTGAGTGTTTGGGGAAAGCTCTTGCCTCAATACATCTGCAAAAATCAGGGCATTTTGATTTTCTGGAGAGTTGCTCTTTTATTCAGAATATTTAATCCACTGAATATTTTTATTATCGTTATTATGTCTGCTTTTAGTTTTGATCTGAAAAAAAACCTAAACTACTGAACAGAATTTCTGTTGCAGTGAGCTCTAATAACATTGCTCTCGTAAGCAGGAGGAGAGGATGAGTATGAAGGGACTGAAGAGACAGATGAGAGGAAAATATACTAGGTAAATACATCCAAATTTGAGGTCTGATGATCTGGTTACTTCGTTGACTAGCACAACATCCAAAAGGTATTCAAAATTAAAACTTATTCAAAATCCCCCAATTATTCATATTTTAGTGAAAAGCAATACACACTTCCAAAAAATGCATGATTCTAAGAGGCACTGAACAGCCAGAGCTTCAAAATACTGTGCTGGAGTGAATAGGTATCCTCTCAGGATGTGGTCCAGATGGAGGAGTGAAGCACTTTGCTGTTGCATTCCTCCAAACAGCAAAATAATAGGGTTGCTTCAGCAGAAGGAGAACACAGTGGTTTGGAGTTTGCCAGCCTTATCCAAGCTCTTGTGTTTGAATGAGTCTTCAACACTATGTTGTGACAGTCTGTCTTTATTAGTATAATTTATTTCTATTTTTTATAATGAGAAGAGGGCTTCTGTAGAACTCAAGGTCATGTTATGCTAAATTCTTTAAAAGCATCCTGTAAGAAGGTGTTTTGCATTAGCACATATATGGTTGAAATAATAACCAGAGATCTATTAACGTGAGTGAAAGGGATACAAAGGAATAATATATATGAAACTAGACTGAAATGATTGCTCACAACTATGTAGTAGGTTGGAGAAGGTAGGAAAGGATTGTACTCTCTACCTTCCAACTCTAGCACTGTATGGCCTGTAGGGCATCGTGTTGATTTGAGACCTCTTTACTGAAGCTTGTTAGAAGTTTAATCATGGCTGCATTCCCCTGGCCAGAGAGATGGATGAGCACCTTCTGTTCTCTTCTACCTCAGTCAGCACTTCAGCACTGTGCTGCCTGTCAGTTGAGCAGCATCTATTGGTGCAGATTTTTGTCTTTTTTTTTTTTTCCAATAGGATCCAGTGGACCACCTGCACCTACATAAGTATTATTTTTTCTCAAACGGCCAGAGATCATTTGCCCACCATCTGTGGGAAGGCAGCATATCTTTACAATGTTGTGATATCTTCCATCTTGTCAAGAGACGCCGAGACTTTCTCAGCTCTAACCATTGCATATGATCGCTGAATGACTTACTTTGACATACATTATCCAGGAAGCTAAAGCTATGTAATAAGATAGCTTCATCTGCCTGCACATTGTGGCCAGTTGCAAATCACAGAATCCACAGAAATATCTCCAAACCCTACCAGCTTCCCATTTCTCACCCTTCCTACCCTTCTCTTTGATTTTATTATTTATGATTAAGTTACAAGAATACTCAGAACTGTTCCCAACTCTCAAGACTGAAACTCTTGAAGCCAGATACTGGAATTAAAACAAGCCATGTCCAAAGAAATCATTCTCTGAACAGATGAGCAGAACAAACTAAGTGGTATTATTTCTGATCTTAATTGTCATGCACATCACTTGTAAAAGACATAGAAATGCTTTGGAACAAATAAAGAACTGAACTTGAAGTTATAGTTACATCAGCTCTAGCAGTAGGGCAAATTAAAATTAAAAAGCACCTTTCTAAAAATTCTGGCATAAAGTAGAAGAATAAGAAATATTAACCAAAATGACGTGTTAGAATAGTGAAGAAGTAAGCAACATTTTTTTCCTCAGAATTTCCACATTTTTTCATCAGTTAAGATATATATATATATATAGTACAAATAACATCATTTTCCAGGAGTGTTAGTTATTTTTGGAGAATTTATCCTGTAATTTTAATTTCAGAAGTATACTGTGATCAATTCATATATTAAGAGCTTTGAATAGGGATTATTGTTGATAAAATTTGAACAGTCAAAAGTAGTCTTCTGTCACAATGCTTTAATGGCAATATTGTCCAATTGCTACCAAGAAACCATCTTCATTATATGGATAAAAACTGTTGTATTGCCTTAGGCAAAAGATTAGCTATTTAGCATGTGGGTTGCTAATACAGTGAATTCTCATCTATTCTCTCAAGCCAAGTCAAGCAGAGAGCCGAGGCCACCGCAGTAAGGAAATCTTCGGGTTAGAATCCCTTTTAACAAAATCAATTAGGAAACAAAGGATAATTTTCATTACTACAGCAATGTATTTTTTGCTGTTTTAAATAAGATTTTTTGTTAGAAAAATTCTGTTCCATTGGAAAGGATAATTTTGCGAGCTTAACTGATATTTCAGTTCTTTAGGAAAAAAAAAAAAAAGAACCTGAGTAAAACTTAGAATGTGAGAATAAAAGAAGTGCCTATAATCTCAGTGCATCCAAACAGAAACATGTTGCTAATGTTTGTTTTTGCACAAAATCTGTGGAATAAGTCACTCACCTGCTCCTACCACATTGCCTGCCATGGTTTTGGAGTGATTGGTATGGACCCTGATGGGAAGGCTGCGCAGGAGCAGCCATCCTTTTGCTGTCCCTTGTTGTCTTCCTTGCAGAGTCCATCTGGGCCACTGCAATCCCCTTTCTGACATAGTCCAGCCTCCCTATTACTGCTCTCTTCTCTGCCTTTCACATCTGATAAGTACAGATGGGGCTTTCATGCTCCTCCCTGGTGTCCGAGCCCTAAGCACCACTTTGCTGCCCTTTAGCTGGAAACTCGACGTTTTAGAGGACAAAAAAATCTAGCAGTTGGAGAGCTATTAAAAAGGCGACTCTGAATTAAAAGAATTTCCTCTGCAGCATAACTCTAAAGGGCTGGTATTGTAAAATTAATTCTCTCCTGGTAAGTTACAGTACTGGGGCAAGCAAAGGGACCTTCATGGCTGGGAAGATGCAATGATCTTTTGTCTGTCAGACCTGTGGGCAGAATCAATACGCTCACAGGGATGAGTTTAGAAATGGCTGCAGGATTTTCTCAAGTGTCATTCTCTTAAAACTACCCTCTGAGATTTTTTTTTAAGATTCCCTTTTCCTCTTTTATGGATTCTAAATTGTTTGTCTTGTCTCGTTTCAGTTTATATACCTTCTGCCAAGCCTCTTAAAAGATTAAACTGAATTACCTCTCCTTTCCATCTAGGTATGTAGTGAGAGTGAGAAAAGGATTTGATGATATTCCTCATGTCACTGATTAGCTTCAAACTATGGATTGTCTTTGTTCCTAAGCACAATGTCATTCATAATCCTGATGAAAAAGAAAATCCATCTATTTGCAACTTTTCTCAAGGGCAGATATGGTTTTTGTGTTAAGGGGAATGTAAATCCTGGCAAAATAAGACCACTACTGAAATTCAGTCTGTGTCAAATTGCCTAAAAATGTTTTGGGGAATGTGGTCCAAATGGAGGTCACCTGGGAGATCACTTTATATGTCAGAAGAAGCACGCAGACTGTGCACAGTGTTTTTCCAGAGGCATTAAAGACCTCCGTGATAGATTAACTCAGTCCAGACACCAAACCAGCCTCTTTGTGATAATCCAACACATTTTCCCTTATCCCAAAGAGCCATAGTCATTTGCTCAAATGTAATTTCTCCTTTGACTGACAGTAGTTGCATTTAGAGACTAAAAGTATTCCAAACCTACAGGAATTCTGTTGTTGGCATCATAGCGCCAGCAGCAGGAAATCAAAAAGCTTTAGATTAAGAAGGCTTTGGGGCATGTTCCTCTGCTGCCATAAGGCTTGCTTTCATTAATTCATTTTTAATTACAATTAGATTTTGAACATACAAAATGTTAGAAAAACCCATGGAGCCAACATGTATCAACATGTCTATTTTTTAGAGTATGCCTAAAATGCCCTTAAAGAACTGTTTGTTATGTATTTATTTCTATTATTAGTGTTTTCTAGTTACATATTGACTATATAGCATCTCTTCTGCCTTCTCAGAATCAATGTGTTTTTAGAATTACAAAGCCAAGGATGCAACCACAGGTTGGGCTACAACTTGCAAAGTGGAAAGTCAGAGCATATTTATAATGATCAAACAACAGCTCACAAAATGTTTGTTTTCTTTCCTGGTTTTCAGTGGAAACGTTGTGTGTTCAGCTTGTGTGCAATTTTCCTTAAGTTTAAAAGCTCCCTTTAAGCATATTCACAGCTGCAGACCTCTCATCTCCTTGCAGAAAGGGAATCAATTTACCACACCTGTCCACTCTGGAGATTTGGAGATCTAATAAATACAGTTGTCTTTAATATTATAGAACAACAACAACAACAGTATTAAATATTTTAATTAAAGCCAATTAATATTTGAAAAGAAAATTAGTGGAGTAAAACAAAGCAGTAAAGGTATTCAGTTTTCTGTCACCTATAAGAAACAGTGATCATGGAACAAAATATGCATATAGACAGATTTATCAGTTTTCAGTATTTTATCGAGATTTTGACTTCTTGATTTAATTTTGGATGGCAAAATATTTGCTATGTTGAAAATTCTCAAAGCACAGGAAAATTGTTTCCTGACAGCTCTGCTGATAAGCTCAGGTTTACATCTCTTCAGGCTATAAATAAAGATACCCTCCCAACTGTTTGAAACGTGTGTGTTGCAGAATAGTATAGAATATTTCATAAGCAGGACGGAAAAATACTAAGTAGATATGAACTAACCCAGTATTATATATTTTAAGTAAAATGTATGTTTAAAAAATGAATGTAAACTTCACCTTGTTGTAGTGTTATTATTTAAGCCTACTGGTTAAGGCAACACAATAACAAGATTTTTCTGTGCCACTGAAAGATTAACTCATTCTCCTTTTTATATATACTAGTGTTGTCAGTGTGTCATTATCATCACTTTCCATCTAATTACTTGTTCAAGGTAATAATAAAGCTGCTTTTTTCTCACACAGGAATATATTATGAATTATTGCCTCTTTAAACACAAAGCAGCCTTTTAACGCAGCACGAGCTTCAGAAGAGGAAATAATGAATGCTAGCAAAGAAAGTTCCCATAGTGAGCACAACATTTTTTTAGGTCTCTCAGTGAGAATATTCTTAGGCTTTTGAGTGCACATGTGGGGGCTATTAGTTTGTTTCTCCCTTTCCCCTCCCAGACTTCCCTCTCCCTTTTCCCCCTTTTTTTGTTAAAGTCTTTCTTCTAGTCCCTCAACAAATCAGGTGATCTTCTTCAAACAGAATGTGGGGAGGTGTCTGAAAATGTCCAGTTGTTATGTATCCTACATGATTTGGCTTTCAGGGTGTTCATGATGGGAATGTTCCTCAACGATGACAAACTCATGTAAAAAGAAAGGAAACGAAATGACTTAACCATATCACACTGCAAATTCATCAAACCAAATGAGAGAAGATGTGCAAGAAGAGAAAATCTTTCACACTGGACAAAGAAAGTAGGTCATACATTTCAAGAAATGTTAATTTATTTATGAATTAGCAAAAACTGTATTCTTGCTCACTAAATTTTAATGAGGCAACTTGACACCCAATTCTTTCTTGTATACTCACTGGTTAATGCTTTATCACCTAAGTGCATTTGCACCTTGTAGCATTGCTGTGGATTATGGGGTGATACAAGAAGTACGTTCCCCAGAAAAATACTGGAAAGTTTCTCCAACTCATTGCGTACTCCAACTGCAACATGCAGAACAATTCCACATTGCCATCTATGATCACATTTCTGTACTGAATCTTTCTCCAAGCCTTTTCTTTTTACCAACCATCTGTAATACTAATATTAGGAAAATGTAAGCTGGCAAACCCTAACAATAGGAGAGAAGGTTGCAATGAGTGGTCTAGAATGCATATTTGTGGTGAGAGGAAATTGCCTGTCTCTATATGGAAGACAGCAAGAGATCTGTATTTCTTTGTTTACAGTAACCTTAATTGCTTCAGAAAAACCTATATGCACACAATCCATTCTAAATGACTGGATTTCAGTTCATGCACCTCTTTTCTTAATAAACTGGTTCATAATTTTTCATAGTTTATAGATACATTAGGACAATTACATAAGGGAATTTCGCATCAGCTTTTTTGCTGTGTTTGCCTTTCAACTAGAAAAAAAAAAAGGCAAGTTTTGAGAGGTTTAGTCTCTTGCACATGATTTTTTGGCATTCAGAAGCCAGGTGGAGAAGGCATGCCTGCTCCAGTTCGATGGGACGCATCCATCATTATCTTACTCGCAAATAAGTCAACAGTACAATGCGTGTGCACTGGTTCCAAAGCTTTTCGGATGCATCAGACCTCCTGAGCAGCATATGAATATCTGCAGTATGTCTCGTCCATCAGTCATGCAGCTGGGTGCAGAGCATATGCATGCACGACAGCATGACTTTCCAATCACGAGCAATGGGAAGCCCTGGTCATGTAAGAGGCACTCATGCTATTGCTTCCTAAGTATGGTAGTAAGCAAAAGCTACATGAACAAGGTATGTTTTTCTAATCGTGTACTTCATCTTTTGAATGTCTGAAAAGGAGCGCCATCAAAAAGTGGTCTGAAATTGCTTACTTTTTGATGGAAGATTTAAGTGACAAGCCAAAGAATAACTTTTTATTTTAGCTTAAAGTAGGCAATTTAACAAAACAATTCTGAAGTTCCTTCTGATTATTTTTTAGGTTTTTTTTACTGACTTATATTAAAACTAAAATAAAAATCCAAAAGGGATAAATTCACCATGGAAACTATTTCTGATAAAAAATAAAGTTTCTATTTCAAGCAAAACTAATAGGAAAAAAAAAGTTCTCCATTCAGTTGTCCCGTGTTATTTCAAAAGTCAGGCCAGAATCAAATGGACAGCAAATACTTTCCTGATCTCTATTAGATGAACCATCTACCTTTAAACTGCCTGAAGGATATGGCTAAGGTAGCTAAACAATTCAACAGTTAACAGTTCATAAAAATAAATAAATAAATAAATAAATAAATAAATAAACAAACAAATAAATAATCACTTCCCATAGAGAAGATGTCAGGCAGGGGATACGTTCATAGCAATGCACCATTCAATGCTACTGGTGTTTGTGTGCTCACGCTGCCCTTCCTTGGAGGTGCTGTCCTCATGGGCCAGGGTTTTCCAATGTCTTTGACAGATGAAACAAGAGGAATGTGAAACTTGGCTGGCAAGAGAGCTCTGATTAATCCAGTCATCTGTTACACAAGAAGCATCACATTCCCATCTCACTAGCAAGACTTTTTTTTTCCTTTGTTCCTCTTACAGCATCTGTGAAACTCCCTTCATGAGCCCAGCTTCCCTATAACCAATCTGGCAATCAGCTGGTGCTCTCCCTGTGGAAGACTCCCTCTACTCCACTGTACAACTGCGCATAACTGGGATGGCACTGCTGAAGTCACAAGATTGAATATCTTTTTAGAAGAAATCATCTGTTTGGCTGAATTACATTTAATAACACAGGTTCTAGACAAAGAGAAATCACTATTTCCTGTTAATTACCTTGTAACATTCCTGTTTCAATCCCTGTTTATTTGAAGAAGTAAATCTTTGTTAAGTTTTCTGCTGCAGTACATTAAATTTTTCAGCCTTGAATAGGCAGATACATGTAAATCAGCTGTAAACATGTTTTAATTTGGTCAGTATGCTTTAATTGCTTTGCATTACTACTAGTTAAACAAAACATCCAGATACTACAGGCAAGCCAGAAACCGGTAGCAGCAGGATCTTTTGTTGTTGTTGTTTAACCTAAAGCTTTAAACTACTCACACTGTCAGAAGTATAATAACATTTTCCTCTGAAATTTCTTTTAATTGAATTTGTGCATGACTAAAAAAGACTTAGAAGAGGGTTTTCAGTAAAAAATAAAATCAGAAATATATGTTAGCAGAAAATATTAACGTGATATTTAATCAAAAGTTAAGATTAAATTTAAAAGAAATAAAAACACTTGGTAAAATACGCAAATTAAGACTCTAAGATGAGGTTAAATCTCTTTTTGTAATGATGTTAGATGGGAAAAAAAACATGTAATGAATGTTTCACAGGAAGACCCAACCAAGTTTATTACTCTTAGTAGTATTTTTATTATATAATTAAAAAAAAAAAAAGTTGATGTTGTTTGGCAGCACTAATTGTGCGCTTAGGAACATGTTTCATTTGCTCTAAAGCTACACTGAAATCAGAGTGTGTCAAGTTCTAACTTCTTGACTGAAATCCTGCATCCACTGGACCTAGTGACAAATCACACACTGCCTTCTGGAGACAACCTTTTTGTTTTCATTTTAACCACAAATTATTGATCAACAATCCTTTTAATTCAACTTAAATACGTAAATTTTGGGTTACTGCAGGGGATGTGTTCTCTGGGTTTGGGAATATATATAGTCTGTCCTGTTTGCAGGAAAGTCTTTTTACAGTGTTTCTGTGTGGTTGTTTCTGAAGTCGACCTTGTGCAGGCCATGGGTTTCACTGGAAGATGCTGGAGTTCCTAGAGGAGCTCCACCAAAAACGATCTTGATATAAGCTTTAAGATGGTGCACTAAAGGAAAGAAGTTGGCTGAGCTGCATATGGCTCTCATTTTTTTAGTCACAAACTTTAAGCTGCAAACAGAATAGTTCCTTTGACTTTGTGAGTCACTTCAACTGTATAAGCTTTGCCAAACTGATATCCTTGACACGTTTTTCTCTACCTCATTCTTCAAGCAGAATTTGAGGGGCAAAGACATGGATCTTTACATATATATATATATATGAATAACCAGTCCAAATCTTAAAATTTCAAGGACATTTTCAATTATTGTAATTGAGTTGAATTGCTTAGAATTTTATGAGAAGTTTCATTTATTCCTCACCTATATTAGATATGATTATAAAAGTTGCATTTGTCACCAGCTTTTGACCCATAGAGTTTTTGCTGACTTCTTTAACTGTTATCTTTCCGTTATAGTAATATCAGGATTTATGTCTGAGCTTGTTCATTTAACGAGGCCAATATGTGCAGCCAGACTATGATTTTTCACCAAAAAATGTGTCTAAAGAAATAAAATGACTTAAGGGCAATGAATCTGATGTTAGTTTAGTTTAGTTTTGTTTTGTTTTTTTTTTCCTTCCGCATCATTGAAAATGAAACGCTGGCTTTTATTTTGTTTTCTATGGAGCTTAGGAGATCTGTTTAAAATATCTCAGAGTTTTACTTCTGCCTGTTCCAAATGGGCTCGGGATTCGGCAATAATGAGCCAGAAAGTGGTGACTACATCGAGCATTTATTCAGGTGAAAGCACATAAAAGAAGCAAAGTATGGATAACTACTCACGTGGTGATACCTGCCGATCTGGACCCGCACATCCTCTCGAGCTGGCAGAGCAGAGAGAGAGAGTTGCTGAGCGGCTCCCGCAGAGACAGCCTAGGCCTAGGCCTCAAAGTCAGGAGTTTCTCCTCCCCCTCCTCACTCTCTCTGCACTGTCCTCTCTATGCCCGGTGCATCCTGGCACGTAGGGTCAGTCCGACCCAGGAGGCAGCCCAGGGGGCGGACAAACTCCGCCTCTAGTTGCCCAACTCTCCCCACCCGGGTGCGCAGGCGCGCATGCCGGCTTCAATGGGTTTCCAGGGCGGGGGCTGCCTGTGAACCCGGCTGAGCAGCTGCATCCCTGCTCCTTATCGCTCAGCCTGGGCAGGCAAACACCTTCTTTCCCAAGGTCTGGCCTCTTCTTCTCACAGGAGATTTTTATGACTCTACAGATCATAGAAATTTCCATCTCCAATACACTGCCAGACACTGGAAATGTAGGATTGAACAGAACATGTCCAGCTATAATGTGAAAAAGAACTTAAAATGCCAGTTTACTCAATCGGGTTAGAGCAAGGAGGTTCTAGGATGTAATTAGAGAGGCTTAGAGCTATTTGTTGTCTCAGTTCAGGATAACTAGGGGAAGGATCCTATTTATTTATTGAGAAATTATGGGACATTTTTATTATCTGTACTGCCAGGGTTTAAGACTTCACTGTCACTTAACAAAAGTGTTTTACAAAACTACTGTCCTGTGCTAAATTGCTTTTTACATACTAGAAAAAAAATCTTTGCTTTCATTAATAGTACTTGGTCATGTATAATCCTGGTTTGCATTGTAGCATAACCTACCTTTCCCTCGTCTTCCTTATTTTCTCCTCTGCTTGGGTTCTTTTCAAACTGAAAAGTAGCTAAGATACAGAGTTGGAGAACTCCTCTTTACACACTGAATGTGTGCTATGATAGTATTTTCTACTGGGTTGAGTTGCTATGGGACTAAAGGTGTAGCGCTTGATGTAGGGTCATTGTTGCTTGCGAGGCAATAGTAGGCACTTCCTAACTGTTAGATAGGAGGAGATAAATATAAGCTAAAAGCACCAAAAAAACCCAAAACAAACAAACAGACATGCAAGTCCCCAGGTGACCCCAGGATACTTTCTTCTCCTTGAGATACTGCTGAAGTTCCCCCTCTAGAATTATCCTTATCTTTGCTTAGCTAAGAAAAAAATCTTGAGCTTCTTTTTTGTTGTTGTTTTATTTTGTTTTGTTTTCCTTTCAGTTGAAGAAATAATTTGAGTGAAAATGAAGTGACTGATAGTTTTCAGCTGAGTCACCAGTTCAAGTTAAAGTTTTTAAGGAGACAAAAATGTTTACTTGAACATGTTTCCTCATGTGAAAATTACAGATTGGCTTTTCTTCACACATCAGTTGAGTCCTGGTGGAGGCAAATGATATTCATAATCAAGAAGAGCCACGGTAACATTCAATCACTTCCTGTTTGAAAATCATTTAGTGAATGAACTTCGGAAGTAAGACGCAAAAAGCTATAGTTGTACCTTACATCTTTTTTTGCTAGAATCTGCTTATTAGCTGTAAAAGGAGGGATGCAGCTGATAGCAGCAGAATATGCCTGTTGAAGGGAAATGGAGGATTTTTTTTCAGGTTGTTGCCCATGTTTCACATTTTTAGGTCTTTGCCTGTCTAATTATGCTCAATTTATCCTACAGATCTTGAGTAACTTGAGTTATAGTAACAGTGTGTGAGGTTTTTTATTTTTGTTGGTTTTGGTCCATTCTTGGCCTCAAATAAATAAATCTAGGAAAAAGACTATCTGGGTTTCCATCCACCTTTTCTTTTCATACCCTTGGCTTTCAACAAGACCAAAGCATTAAGACCTGAGGCTATTAAAGAATAAGCAAGAAATTTCAAGGTAAATACTCTATATGGACACATTCCAATAGTTCATATATTATTTGTTTTTCACTCTAGGCACCTTCAGTGTTGACGTGTCTGAGGGATTTTTTTTGATTTAATTAAATTCCCTGAATCAGTTCTTATCAGAAGTTCTTACTGCCTTCCTTGCTGAAGCAAGAGAAATGAGAAAAAGCAGTGAAGATAATATTTTCCATATTTCTTGATTACTGTGACATATAGGTGATTTTTTATTATTACTTTATGTTTTAGTAAAGTCTTTCAGTTGATCATGAAGAATCTGAAACCGGTTGTTATTTTTATGTTTTAAAAACAAGGCTCAATTTCCTTGTCAGCCTCAGGACCTTGTTTTGGTGACACAGTGAACTCTCAAAGTCTTCCCAAGAGCTCTGGGATAAATAGTGTCAGCTGACAGGCCACTTCATCAGTAGCATGGTGGTATTCTTCAATGAACTTATGATATTGTTCACCACTGCTTTAATTGCATCCATTTTCCTTAGCTCTGTCAACACAGATTTTGAAGTTAATGGCAACATACTGCAGGTAAGTTTTCTGAAAAAAATATTGGTAATTCTTATTTTGATTGAGATGGCATGCACCACAACTATATGTTTTGAAATTCTTATAGCTTAGCTATGTAAGAAGTGAATGATTTAGGATGGTGGATCTGCATGAGATATGCCATTTGCAGAGTGATGAACAGGGAGACAATCTTCAATTTTGTCTTTGTTGTTTTGTGGCTGTTAAATCTGGGGAAAAGATCTGCAGATTTGAAAATATTAATAGGCTCAAGGATTTATATATTTAGATTCTTTCTTCAGTGATAGATATGGAACATTAGTTGTTGATGTTTGGTGATTTATAGGTAAAAGGTGTTGATTTATAGGTGAAAGGATAGAGTAAATGATTTCTCCATTTGTAAGAAAAAATAATTTGTACATACTAGATTAATTTTAATGATTAAAAATGTAGTGTTGAAAAATATTTTTCCTTTTAAATGTGACTTAAAACTTAGGAAAAAAATATCAGGATGAAATAGTTATTCATTACTGATCTGAAACCAAGCATTATAAAAAAAAAAGCCAGAATATTTACGTTAATTAATGTTGCTTGGCTTCCTTTCAGTGAGATTAAAAGAAATACAGATGGAGAATCTAATTAAACTTTTCAAAATTTTAAAATATTTCTCTACATGAGAGCAAGACTTTTTTTTCAAATTAGAATCAACATTGATTTATTACAAAGTGGAGAATTTGACTCTATTTAAGAGTTATAAAAATATAAAATATGTGTTATATTAAGGTAAGTTTTCTTTGGTAAATACTATATATACACCTTGATAATTATTTCCTTCAAGATTTTTGCAGGTCATCTACAGCAGCTGTAGCCTCCTCTTTATATTTCATCTGTCTATTTCTCTATTGGTTGGTATAATTGTCAAAATGCAGAGGTGGTGAGATCAATACAGCTACCAGGGAGTAATTCTACCTAAATGACAAGTTTTCAGGACATCAGATTAGATACTGCCAAATAACTGTTAATTTTCTGATTGACATTAGTTTATTACACATTAAACTAACTAGCCTTATTCTATATCCACTTATCTGCAGAAGCAGTCTGTTCCAGGAGCTAGTAATAAGCACAGAATAGAGGCTTTTTCATTTCCCTTATCCAAAGCTGGAGAGCAGGGAACATTCAACATCCATGAGTTCTTCAAATTCACGGTGGGTATTGCAACTGCCTAAACTAACTCTAAGCAGGTGATAGACAAGAAAAATAATCGTGGGGGAGCGAAAAATCAAATAGGGTAGGAAATCATTAAAACAAGAGAGATTTTTCTTAACAAAAGATGTTTTAAAATTATTTTGCTTCTTTTTTATTCAGGCTAGTAAAAAAAAAAAGAGAAAGAGCTGATAAGAAAGAAAATCAACTCATTTTGCGTTTCCTTTTTTTTTTTACAACATATATGAAAATAAATCCAAATCTTAACATATCCTTCAATGAAAAACTATGATTTTTGGATTTTTGACCTTTCTATTAAACAGAGTTGGGGGATATAAAACTGTCACAAAGTCTTCATTGTCTCATGCAGCTTTGATCCAAATCCACTGTAATCAGTAGCAGGCTTTCTCCTGACTTCAGTGAGAGCTGAACCAAGCCTTAGCTGAGATTCCTACTAATTAAAGTTTCATCGTACCTGGACTTTGCCCTTCAGCATTTTCATTTTGGTTCAGTTCTGCAGCAATGCCACTCTGTAAAATAAACTTAAAAGTAAGGGGTTTGGTCAGCTGTGCATAGGGAGTCATCAAAGGAATGCTTGGTTCTGTGGGAAGTGATTTAATGGGCAGCATTGCCCATCTCACCCGTTCAAACATCATGAGTCAGACAGAACGTTCATAAGACTTTAAAAATGAGTGAGATATTTTATGTTGCAAATGAGTCTAGAAAGAATTGGAAGGTGTTTTGGGGGAAGGTTGCTCTTGGAGAATGCTAATTCACCTGTTGAGTCACCCTCTTTCTTACACATTTCATGCTTTGTGTTTTTTTGCCTTTATCTCTTGCTGTAATGCTCACCTAGCCTGATTCATCCAACCATCCTCTTCTCATCTGTTCTACTCCTCCAATTCCTTCATTTTCTCCCTTTAGCCTGTTCTCTTTCTTTCCCTGATCTCTTTGGTGCCAGCTCTGTTTTCTTGATACATTTTTTCCTTGCTTATCAGTCTTTTTCTGGCTCCTTTTCCTCATGATAAAAGCATGCATTATCTTCTTCCTTCTCAAAAAGCCTTTCAGTGACCATTTTGCTTTTCCAGTAACCATCTCATCTCCTTTTGCTCTTTCACTATTAAAGAAAATGGATACACTGCCTGCAAACATTTTGCAAAACTTTTCTTCTCCTGTTCCTCTCCAGTCCAGAAGGCTTCCCAAAAGAGTTCTTCTTTGCCAACAGTATTCTTGGGTTTTTTTTGTTGACATTATCACCATTCTGAACATCACTCAGTTCCATCTTAACATCATCATTAATTCAGAAATTTACTAGGTATAAATTTTTCAGTTTGTTTTGGGTAATGCTTCTAGGACAAAACCTTCAATGGCTCTCTCAAAAGGTAAACTCATGTCTCAGCTGCTGCAACCTGATGTTATTTATCCTTGATAGATAAAAAATAAAATAATCATAACAAAAAGGATCTTGGGTTCATACAGAATTTCACTAAATAGATTATTTTTCTGTCTTCATAGTATGAAAACCTTTTTTTTCTTTGTATTGTGTGTGTGTGTCTGCGTCCTCCCTCTGGCTTACCTTGTCTATAGTTTGCTATATCTTGTATAAAAAGGCTTGTATTTTGTGCCTGTTAATCAGAATTTCTCATCCAGCTTATGATTCCTTACTTTCTATTAAAAAAGTTACTTGGACCCCCTGATAAGACCAAATGCTAGATTCTATTGTTATTTTGCTAAATATTCAAAGAAATGGTTTCAAAATTCTTTATTATGTTCATGCCCTAACATATTTAGGCTCCTAATATATAGAAATCAATGCCTGTCAGCAGCACATATCCATCCTTTTGCTTTGTTCATTTTTCATTCCGTTTTTTATAACTGGAGTGTGAGTTGTGTGGTATATCAGTGTTTTAATTATTTCATACCTATGCAACACTTTGCCTAATGTGATAGTCTTTCAGAACTGTAGCATTAAAATAACTTTAAAAAATCATAAACACTGAACAGAAAAATATCTTTAATCTGAAACCTTCCATTATGCTCATTCAGATCTTCAGTAGACCTTTTTGGTTATTAGTCTTTACATGTTTTTCTGGTAGAAAACATGCAGTTTGCTTAGATTAGGAAAGTCAAACTCCTGGGTATCCCAGTTCCTATAATAAAAAACTGACCTTAGGAGATTAGGCCAAGTGGTCATCTAGTTCAACATCTTTCTCCAGCTTGGGAGAGGACTAACAGAATTCCTTTCTGCATGAAGAAGCTGACATATCCCAGTATCCTGATACAAAATCAGAAATTTCTCTTCCTCTCATAATTACAATTGTTAAGTAAGTCCCCACAGCACTTTTTAAATTTTATTTTATTCCTCCAAAGATTAATCTTCTGAATTCTAGACTCTAAGTAGGGTTATTTGCAGGTGTCTTCCTGGCTGTTTCCAGAAGGTGCAGTTCTATCTGAAACTCACAACAAAACTGTACAGCAAGTGAAATGAGGACTTCTGATATAGTCCTTTCATTCCGGAAGGTCTCTTTCTTTTACACTGGTAAAGGGATTGGTAAATGAAAAGTGTCCTCTGTCATAATAGAAGAATTCTCAATATCAATCTAAGATTATGAGTACTGATATTTTATGGTCTCTTCAGTGCTAATAATATTGACTTGGCACAAATATTATTGCTCTGTCATGTTTTATTAGCAAAACCTCAGGATAAAGAGCTAAATCACAGGAGAAATTCCAGATAGGTTTGCAGAAGCCTTCTCAGTTTCTACTACCCTAAATGACATTAGCACTAATGAATGTCAGGCAACAGTTCATTTGCCATCTGTAGAGGCACCAACAGAATGTGATTCTAGCTTAAATACTGTATCTTTCCACTTTCAAATTATTTGAGTAGATTCCTGGCTCCAGAGCCTTCAGTATAGATGATTTGGTTGTACATGTGCATGCACATATACATTGTGATAAAATACAATAAAATGGCTTGGGTTTGTTTTTTTGCCTTGTATGCAC